>NC_091374.1:15141220-15146220 GCF_038502225.1 Cherax quadricarinatus
ATAAGATCAAAGTAAATTATAATCAAAATAATAATAATAACTTCTCTGGTGTACAGTAGTACTGTGCTGAAGGTACATATCACATTATGGCTTTTAAGTACCGTCTGGTACATTGACATTTAATAACATAATACATATATATATACATATAAGTTTGTGTGTAAGTGCTCTAAGTAGTTCGCTATGTCTCAAGACTCTACTAGACTTAACCAGTGACTGACTAAAAGTCCTCACATCAACTAACTTCTTGACCAACCTGGCAATCAGAACAGCTTGCTTGAACAATAAAACGACCGATAAGCCGAACAGCAATATAACAAGCAACAGCGACACAGAATCAGGAACAAGGAGGAAATATAACGACACTAAGTAGGGATCATCTTCAGATCCTCCACAAAAGTCACAAAACTCCCATACTACTGAATCTAAGTTCAGCATTAGAAAATCCCCGACTGTGACAGTACACAGATACCAGTACAAATTAGGTCAGAAGCTACAGCTCAGGACCTGAGTTTCTCAGTGTGTCTATGCGACACACAACCTCAGTACGTCGAAAATCACTAACTCTCGGCTATGTTCTGTGAACAGAGTTATACAGAACTTACAACAAGAAAGCGACAGAGACGATTTTCCAACAAGGGTCCACAAGGTAGAGCTGGTGTGGAACCTCTTGTTAGAAGCAACGTCCGACCGACAATAAGAAGTGCAGGACAGCTAGACTCTCTCCAGGTGAGGTGTGATCACCCCCCCTGATCACGTGACTCTCCATGGTGCTGCTGCTCAGCAACACAGAGAAGCCGGCAGCGTAACGAGCGAAACGATAATACAGTAGTTAGATAATGCTGTCAGCTACTTAACACTCGAACTATGAGCACTGAATATATAAATGTTACATTCTACCTAATAATATAACCAAGTTAAATAATAATATAAAGCAACATATTTACGATTTAGCTAATATCGCAAATATAAGCAATATAAAATATGATCAGGTAATATACATTATATACATTGTGACCCATTCACGACCCTCCACCCGGAGGGCCCAAGAAAGAAGACAGAAGAAAGAAGGAGATGAACGACACCCCCAACCGGGGGCCACAGCCGGGTCACCATATGGTGAAGACCCGGGCCGGAAGTACCAGCGAACCTCTAATGAATGAATGAACCCATTCACAGGTCGCAACCCCCCCCCCAACACGACAAACGGTCGCACTAGGAGTTGTGTTAGTGTTTTTCACATAATTACTGTGATTACTCATGTCGCTTTAATAACGCAATTTATTATAAAAATTTCAGAGTCACTCTTGTGCCAACTTTTTACATTTGACAGTGTCAGTTTCACTATAAGTTATGCCCCTGGTACTAGGGCAGTACACAGTATCGTATCTGTGCATACCCGTGGTTATGTACATCAGTGTAGAGACAGGATTGCGTAGACAAGCTTGACACGTTGTGGCTCGATCATAGTAGTGTAGACTGTATATGAACAGCAGTAACAGTACTAGTAGTGGTGGTGGTGGTGGTGGTAGTAGTAGTGGTGGTGGTGGTAGTAGTAGTGGTGGTAGTAGTAGTACTGGTGGTGGTGGTAGTAGTAGTGGTGGTGGTGGTAGTGGTGGTGGTGATGGTAGTAGTAGTGGTGGTGGTGGTGGTAGTAGTGGTGGTGGTGGTAGTAGTGGTGGTGGTGGTAGTAGTAGTGGTGGTAGTAGTAGTAGTGGTGGTGGTGGTGGTGGTGGTAGTAGTAGTGGTGGTGGTAGTAGTAGTAGTGGTGGTGGTAGTAGTGGTGGTGGTAGTAGTAGTAGTGGTGGTGGTGGTAGTAACAGTACTAGTGGTGGTAGTAATGTTATAACTGTTCTTACTGCTGAACAGCGGTTTAGTGCCGATGAAGGTAGCGTAGGTAGCAATGATACGGCCGTGGACTAGTTTGGCTTTAATTGGATAGGAGTGAGTACACAACGGGCAGTGTGAGGGAGTGACCGTTAGCCAGTCCGTGGAGGGGCACTTGTGTCTATCAAGTCGGTCGGCCTAGGAGTGAGAGAGGGTGGGCTGTGCCTCCCACTGACCTAGGTGAGCCTACAGAGGGCAGCACTGAATGCCGCGAAATATGAACTAGTCAGAGCAGACGGCTAGGCTGTGTGCTCTGACAGTACAGGCTGTCTACAGTAACAGTAGTAGTGGTGGTGGTAGTAACAGTAGCAGTGGTGGTAGTAACAGTAGTAGTGGTGGTAGTAACAGTAGTAGTGGTGGTAGCAACAGTAGTAGTAGTGGTGGTGGAGGTAGTAACAGTAGTAGTAGTGGTGGTGGTAGTAACAGTAGTAGTAGTAGTGGTGGTGGTAGTAACAGTAGTAGTGGTGGTGGTAGTAACAGTAGCAGTGGTGGTAGTAACAGTAGTAGTGGTGGAAGTAACAGTAGTGGTGGTGGAAGTAACAGTAGTAGTAGTGGTGGTGGAAGTAACAGTAGTAGTAGTGGTGGTGGAAGTAACAGTAGTAGTAGTGGTGGTGGAAGTAACAGTAGTAGCAGTGGTGGTGGAAGTAACAGTAGTAGTGGTGGTAGTAACAGTAGTAGTGGTGGTGGTAGTAAATAGTAGTAGTGGTGGTAGTAACTAGTAGTGGTGGTAGTAACTAGTAGTGGTGGTGGTAGTAACAGTAGTAGTGGTGGTGGAAGTAACAGTAGTGGTAGTAACAGTAGTGCTGGCGGTGGTAGTAACAGTAGTAGTGCTGGCGGTGGTGGTAACAGTAGTGCTGGCGGTGGTGGTAACAGTAGTGTTGGCGGTGGTAGTAACAGTAGTGCTGGCGGTGGTAGTAACAGTGCTGGCGGTGGTAGTAACAGTAGTGCTGGCGGTGGTAGTAACAGTGCTGGCGGTGGTAGTAACAGTACTGCTGGCGGTGGTAGTAACAGTAGTGCTGGCGGTGGTAGTAACAGTAGTGCTGGCGGTGGTAGTAACAGTAGTGCTGGCGGTGGTAGTAACAGTAGTGCTGGCGGTGGTAGTAACAGTAGTGCTGGCGGTGGTAGTAACAGTAGTGCTGGCGGTGGTAGTAACAGTAGTGCTGGCGGTGGTAGTAACAGCAGTGCTGGCGGTGGTAGTAATAGCAGTGCTGGCGGTGGTAGTAACAGTAGTGGCGGTGGTAGTAACAGCAGTGCTGGCGGTGGTAGTAACAGCAGTGCTGGCGGTGGTAGTAATAACAGTGCTGGCGGTGGTAGTAACAGTAGTGGCGGTGGTAGTAACAGTAGTGGCGGTGGTAGTAACAGCAGTGCTGGCGGTGGTAGTAACAGCAGTGCTGGCGGTGGTAGTAACAGCAGTGCTGGCGGTGGTAGTAACAGCAGTGCTGGCGGTGGTAGTAACAGCAGTGCTGGCGGTGGTAGTAACAGCAGTGCTGGCGGTGGTAGTAACAGCAGTGCTGGCGGTGGTAGTAACAGCAGTGCTGGCTGTGGTAGTAACAGCAGTGCTGGCGGTGGTAGCAACAGCAGTGCTGGCGGTGGTAGTAACAGCAGTGCTGGCGGTGGTAGTAACAGCAGTGCTGGCGGTGGTAGTAACAGCAGTGCTGGCGGTGGTAGTAACAGTAGTGCTGGCGGTGGTAGTAACAGTAGTGCTGGCGGTGGTAGTAACAACAGTGCTGGCGGTGGTAGTAACAGTAGTGCTGGCGGTGGTAGTAACAGTAGTGCTGGTGGTGGTAGTAACAGTAGTGCTGGCGGTGGTAGTAACAGCAGTGCTGGCGGTGGTAGTAACAGTAGTGCTGGCGGTGGTAGTAACAGTAGTGCTGGCGGTGGTAGTAACAGCAGTGCTGGCGGTGGTAGTAACAGCAGTGCTGGCGGTGGTAGTAACAGTAGTGCTGGCGGTGGTAGTAACAGTAGTGCTGGCGGTGGTAGTAACAGTAGTGCTGGCGGTGGTAGTAACAGTGCTGGCGGTGGTAGTAACAACAGTGCTGGCGGTGGTAGTAACAGTAGTGCTGGTGGTGGTAGTAACAGTAGTGCTGGCGGTGGTAGTAACAGCAGTGCTGGCGGTGGTAGTAACAGCAGTGCTGGCGGTGGTAGTAACAGTAGTGCTGGCGGTGGTAGTAACAGTAGTGCTGGCGGTGGTAGTAACAGTAGTGCTGGTAGTAACAGTAGTGCTGGCGGTGGTAGTAACAGTAGTGCTGGCGGTGGTAGTAACAGTAGTGCTGGCGGTGGTAGTAACAGTAGTGCTGGCGGTGGTAGTAACAGTAGTGCTGGCGGTGGTAGTAACAGTAGTGCTGGCGGTGGTAGTAACAGTAGTGCTGGCGGTGGTAGTAACAGTAGTGCTGGCGGTGGTAGTAACAACAGTGCTGGCGGTGGTAGTAACAGTAGTGGCGGTGGTAGTAACAGTAGTGCTGGCGGTGGTAGTAACAGTAGTGCTGGCGGTGGTAGTAACAGTAGTGCTGGCGGTGGTAGTAACAGTAGTGCTGGCGGTGGTAGTAACAGTAGTGCTGGCGGTGGTAGTAACAGTAGTGCTGGCGGTGGTTGTAACAGTAGTGCTGGCGGTGGTAGTAACAGTAGTGCTGGCGGTGGTAGTAACAGCAGTGCTGGCGGTGGTAGTAACAGTAGTGCTGGCGGTGGTAGTAACAGTAGTGGCGGTGGTAGTAACAGTAGTGCTGGCGGTGGTAGTAACAGTAGTGGCGGTGGTAGTAACAGCAGTGCTGGCGGTGATAGTAACAGCAGTGCTGGCGGTGGTAGTAACAGTAGTGCTGGCGGTGGTAGTAACAGTGCTGGCGGTGGTAGTAACAGTAGTGCTGGCGGTGGTAGTAACAGTAGTGCTGGCGGTGGTAGTAACAGCAGTGCTGGCGGTGGTAGTAACAGTAGTGGCGGTCGTGACGTGACAGTCGTGACGTGACAGTCGTGACGTGACAGTCGTGACGTGGAAGTCGTGACGTGGAAGTCGTGACGTGACAGTCGTGACGTGTGACCACTGAGCTACGGTAGGTGCTGCCAGGAGGAAGAGAAACAGAAGAAAAGAGGAAGAAGAGGAAGAAAAGAGGAAGAAGAGG
>NC_091374.1:15151220-15243720 GCF_038502225.1 Cherax quadricarinatus
CAAATGAGCTGATGTAGGTAACAGCTCTTAGCTTGCCAATAAAGTTAGGAATCCTTAACCTGTAAATAGCTGTCAATAAAGCTAGGGATCCTTAACCTTGTCAAACCCTGTGTAAAAAAAAAAAAAAAACACTCACTTATGTCTTGTGAATTCTCGAGTATGCAGCACCAGCATGGAGCCCGCATTATATCAAGCAGAAATATACATAAAGCGTCACGATAAGTCGCAAGGAACGACTGTCAGTGAAAAAAAAAATGTACTGGGACTCGAACCGTAGCCCTGGAGCGTACCAGCTCCAACCCCGCACCACTAAGATACGAAATTTTAAATTTAAAGCAGTGATACGTGGTACTACTATTACATGCCACAACCCCGGTTCGAATCCCCGTCCATTCTTTCATTTATTCGAAACAATGAGATTATGTACTGTTATTTATGAGCCTACAATTACAATACATTGTTTTGGTAATTCCATCCTATCCTCCTGGCACATGTGATGCATTATGCTAACCACACTAGGTTCATCGATCACCAACAATCATTAGTTAACTGCTATTCATTAAGAAAATCCTCCCGCTGATTACACTGTCACACTTGATATATGAACACAAGGATCTGCAAAATATACATTTATAGGCCAGTAACCCCTTGCGTTGTGGGACTACAGATTACAATAAAGTTAAGCCTTGAAACACTGATGGATCTGCAGGTCGTTAACACCAACAACCAGGTCGACCAAGCAGGTAAACCCTAGCCCAAGTTGAGAGAATAAAACTCTGGAAACTAGTTCACAAGATGCATTTAGGGAAGGAACCATTACGGACCATCGTCAAGTCACAACTGGGGAGAGAGAAATAGAGAAGGTCATTCTATTTGGTTGAAAAAATTGTGGCTTAGCTTTTATACGCATGATTAGCAATATTTTTGTTGATAAAATTCACAATACAGTATAAATTTTCCTTTCCGGAGTGAGAGTTACTTGTCAATTGTTCCAGCCATGGCACTGTGACCCGTGGTGTTACTTGTGAAGTGTTCCAGTCTTGGTATTGTGACCCGTGGTGTTACTTGTGAAGTGTTCTAATCTTGGTATTGCGACCCGTGGTGTTACTTGTGAAGTGTTCCAGTCTTGGTATTGTGACCCGTGGTGTTACTTGTGAAGTGTTCCAATCTTGGTATTGCGACCCGTGGTGTTACTTGTGAAGTGTTCCAGTCTTGGTATTGTGACTTGTATTCTATACAAATAGTTTTAATAATCTCTCTTAACGATGTATATCAATCATGATAAATCAGGCTCCTCTCTCAGCACTGTCACGAGCCAGGCTGTGGCCATACCTCAATACCGGGGTATATGTCCTCAATACCGGGGTTATGTCCTCAATACCGGGGTATATGTCCTCAATACCGGGGTATATGTCCTCAATATACAATCCATGATGGTGTACGAGCTTGTTCTCAGCGTCTACACTTGTGTGTGTTCCTGTACATTCAAACCCTTCTAGTGTACACCAGTGTTATCAGCGTTATAAATACAGCTGCAATTTGAAGTTTTCCTTAAACTATACCTTCATAAGTAGTAGTAGTAGTAGTAGTAGTAGTAGTAGTAGTAGTAGTAGTAGTAGTAGTAGTAGTAGTATTCAAGGGGAAGTGCATTAGAATCGCTACTGGTGCCATCATTTACACTAGTCCCAGTATTACCATCCTTTACACTAGTCTGGTCCCGTCATTTACAATAGTACCACAATTTACAATGATCTCTGTATTACCATCATTTACACTAGTCCCAGTATCATCATTTACACTGCTCCCAGTATTACCAACATTTACAATGGTCTCAGCATTACCATCATTTACACGGGTACCACAATTTACACGAGTACCATCATTTACACTGGCCTTGCTATTCATATCATTTAAGACATTTTGTTCGGACTTAAAGACTGGGGGAGCTCAGATGCTCAGGAGGAAGAAAAGTTAGTCTTTACGAGGCAGATCTCACCGGGAAAACTCTTGGATGCAGCTGGGACCAAACTGTCAGTGTTTCTTTGTCACAGGAGATGCCTTGGTGGTGCTGGGAGGCTGTAGGTCACAAGAGATGCCTTGGTGATGCTGCGAGGCTGTAGGTCACAGGAGATGCCTTGGTGATGCTGGGAGGCTGTAGGTCACAAAAGATGCCTTGGTGATGCTGGGAGCTGCAGGTCACAGATGCCTTGGTGGCGCTGCGAGGCTGTAGGTCACAGGAGATGCCTTGATGCTGGGAAGCTGCAGGTCACAGATGCCTTGGTGGCGCTGCGAGGCTGTAGGTCGCAAGTGATGCCTTGGTGATGCTGGGAGCTGCAGATCACAGATGCCTTGGTGGTGCTGCGAGGCTGTAGGTCACAGGAGATGCCTTGGTGATGCTGGGAGCTGCAGATCACAGATGCCTTGGTGGCGCTGTGAGGCTGTAGGTCACAGGAGATGCCTTGGTGATGCTGGGAGGCTGTAGGTCACAAGAGATGCCTTGGTGATGCTGGGAGCTGCAGGTCACAGATGCCTTGGTGGCGCTGCGAGGCTGTAGGCCACAGGAGATGCCTTGATGCTGGGAAGCTGCAGGTCACAGATGCTATGGTGGCGCTGCGAGGCTGTAGGTCACAGGAGATGCCTTGGTGATGCTGGGAGGCTGTAGGTCACAAAAGATGCCTTGATGCTGGGAGCTGCAGGTCACAGATGCCTTGGTGGCACTGCGAGGCTGTAGGTCACAGGAGATGCCTTGGTGATGCTGGGAAGCTGCAGGTCACAGATGCCTTGGTGGCGCTGCGAGGCTGTAGGTCACAGGAGATGCCTTGGTGATGCTGGGAGGCTGTAGGTCACAAGAGATGCCTTGGTGATGCTGGGAGCTGCAGGTCACAGATGCCTTGGTGATGCTGGGAACTACAGGTCACAAGAACATTTACCACCACAGCGAATGTTGTGTGAGAGAGAGAGAGAGAGAGAGAGAGAGAGAGAGAGAGAGAGAGAGAGAGAGAGAGAGAGAGAGAGACAGGCAGAAAGACAGGAGAAACAGGCTAAAAAGAGACCTTGCATCTACTGACGGAAAAGCACTGAACAAAACAAGTTTTCCTTATGGCAACGTTTCGCTCTATGCAGCAAAACGTTGACACAAGAAATGCTAGCTCTTCACCTTTGTTCTCACCTCTATAATATACCTTCGTATCATATCTTACGAGTGACAGTACCTCTGTTTTGTTGTATCATGGGAAGAATGATGATGATGACTGGGGAATGACACTGGTGGAGAAAGGTGTGGGTAGACGGGAAGGGGAAAGAAGGGTTGTGGGTAGACGGGAAGGGGAAAGAAGGGTTGTGGGAAGACAGGAAGGGGAAAAAAGGGTTGTGGGTAGACAGGAAGGGGAAAAAAGGGTTGTAGGTAGACGAAGGGATAAGAAGGGTTGTGGGTAGACAGGAAGAGGAAAGGTTGTGGGTAGACAGGAAGAGGAAAGGTTGTTGGTAGACAGGAAGAGGAAAGGTTGTGGGTAGACAGGAAGAGGAAAGGTGGGTAGACAGGAAGAGGAAAGGTTGTTGGTAGACAGGAAGAGGAAAGGTTGTGGGTAGACAGGAAGAGGAAAAGTTGTGGGTAGACAGGAAGAGGAAAAGTTGTGGGTAGACAGGAAGAGGAAAGGTGGGTAGACAGGAAGAGGAAAGGTGGGTAGACAGGAATAGATGTAAAATTAACGTCAGTCCAGCGGCCTGAAAATTAATTGAACAGTGTAAGGCTCTCTCCCCACCCTCCATTATCTTCCACCCAACAGGCAGCCTCAGAGTTGTCGTCAGGGCATCAAGTTCAACCACAGCATCTATTTCAATCCTATAACTAACCAACTGGTGCCTCAAGGATTGATTTGACTGAATACCAAACCTACAGAATAATGGGTTCTATCGGTATGCAACTCCGCAGAAACAACTTTGAGTTATACCTCTTGCCACGGAGTTTTATGCTACTGTATCAACAATTTTAATAATTAGTAACTTTAATAATTAGTAACTTTAATAATTAGTAACTTTAATAATTAGTAACTTTAATAATTAGTAACTTTAATAATTAGTAACTTGATTAATGAACAACTTGAATAATCCGCAATTTGATTAATCCGCAATTTGATTAATCCGCAACTTGATTAATCCACAACTTGATTAATCCACAACTTGATTAATCCACAACTTGATTAATCCACAACTTGATTAATCCACAACTTGATTAATCCACAACTTGATTAATCCACAACTTGATTAATCCACAACTTGATTAATCCACAACTTGATTAATCCACAACTTGATTAATACACAACTTGATTAATACACAACTTGATTAATACACAACTTGATTAATACACAACTTGATTAATCCACAACTTGATTAATCCACAACTTGATTAATCCACAACTTGATTAATCCACAACTTGATTAATCCACAACTTGATTAATCCACAACTTGATTAATCCACAACTTGATTAATCCACAACTTGATTAATCCACAACTTGATTAATCCACAACTTTAATAGTCAGCAACTTTAAAAAGTTACTGATTTTGCTACATAAGATTTTCTTCGGATATTTAACCCAGGAGGGTTAGCCACCCAGGATAACTCCAGACAGTGCGTCATCGAGGACTGTCTAACTTATTTCCATTGTGGTCCTCAATCTTGTCCCCCAGGATGCCACCCACACCAGTCGACTAACACCCAGGTACCTATTTGCTGCTAGGTGAACAGGACAACAGGTGTAAGGAAACACGTCGAAATGTTTTCACCATGCCAGGAATCGAACCCGGACACTCCGTGTGTGAAGCGGAAGCTTTAGCCACCAGGCCACCTTTGTAAACAACTATTTACCTCGTAAATGAACAGCTAAATTTGTATATATATATATATATATATATATATATATATATATATATATATATATATACAAAACAACCACTGTGAAAGAATAGAGAAATTCCAAGCGCTTTCGTGACTACTCACATTATCAAGGAACAATAAAAGTAACGCATCAAAGGAAGGCATATAAAGGGTCTAGACCACATCTCACTATCACATCCCACAACAAAGCAACACCTGACACGCGACTCATAATAAATGGAACACTGCAGCAGGCCCACTGGCCCAACTAGACAGGTCTTTCACACAACCCACAAACTATTCTACCCAAGAATTAAGAATTTTAAAATTTTATTATTTGTCCAATGTATTATTAAATTCTTCACCCGAACAGACAAGTCACTCTCCCTCGCCCTTACCTTCTCCCCCTCCCCCTTCCCCTCCCTCTCCCTCACCACCGGAACTCTATTCCCCTTCTCTTTCCTCATCTCTTCTGTTGGATTGTCTTCTTTTCCATCTCCATTTATCCCATTCACGTCTTCACTTACATCATCATTCCTTCTCCTACATCCTCCCTCGTCTCTCTCTTACTCCCATTTCTACCTCCCCTCCACCCCTCTCTTTCCCTCCCTTCCCTTTCCTCTCTTTCTATTCGTTGTCACTAATCCTTTTCAAAAAATAAATCAAATCTTTAAGGATTTTGTAAAAAAAAATTTGAATTTTTGGACGCCATGAAATTGACGAAATGTTTCCAGGAGGAAAAAAGTGGAATGGAAATAAAGGAGGGAAGGAAGGGAGAGAGGGAAAGAAGGGAAGGAGAGGAGGGAAATAAGGACGGAAAGGGAAGGACGGAAAGAAGGGAGGGAAAGAAGGTAGGGAAGGAGGAAAGGGAGGGGAAAAGGGGAAGAAGGATAGGAAAGGGAGGATGGGAAGAAGGAAAAGAAGGAAAGGGAGAGGAAAAGGCAAAGAAGTGAGAGGAGGAAAGGAGAGAGGAAAGGGAGAGAGTAAGGGAGAGAAAAGTACGCTCACACCTTGAGTATGCTCCACTTTCTTGGTTTGCCTGCCCCCCTCTCATCTGCGACTGCTTGACAGAGTAGAGAACAGAGCAAGACGTCTCATCTCTCGCCTGGACCCATCCTGGATAGATCTGTCATTTCAGCAGAGCCTTCAACATAGGAGGGATGTGGGTGGCCTTACTGTTATGTACAAGGCCAATATTGTCAAAATACCACACTTGGATCCACTTCGAGGACAGCGTGAAACAAGCTTTTATGCCACAAGACGGGCAGAAAGCAGCAACTTCACTCAGGCTGTACCCTTCTCCAGAACATCACTCCATCTGAGATCATACATACCCAGGATGACTGTAGTATGGAACACATTCGTACAGCATAATGATGTCAACGAGATAAAGTCAGTTGATCAAATGAAAATGCTGGCCCACAGATGGCTCCAACTTCATCCTGTTCCCTACTTGTATGTCTCATAACAATAAAAATGCTTTCAAATGAGCTGATGTAAGTAACAACTCTTAGCTTGCCAATAAAGTTAGGAATCCTTAACCTGTAAATAGCTGTCAATAAAGTTAGCAATCCTTAACCTTGTCAAACCCTGTGTAAAAAGAAAGAGAGAGAGAGAGAGAGAGAGAGAGAGAGAGAGAGAGAGAGAGAGAGAGAGAGAGAGAGAGATAGAGAGAGAGGAGGAAAGAGGGAATTTATTATTATTATAATCAAGAGGGAAGCGCTAAACCCGGAGGATTATACAGCGCCTGGGGGGGGGATGTGGAAGGCATTCAGGCTTAATTCGGGGAACTGGAGCACAGATCTAATTCCCTAAATCAAGAGCCCCTCACCAACATCAAGGAACCTTCCTTGAGGGGAGGAAAGAGAGAAGTAAAAGGAAAGAGCAGAAACACCAGAGGAAGAAATATAACCGAAGAAAACTGGAAAAAAAGAGGAAAAAGAAGAAAATGGAAGAAACATAAACGTGAGAAATGAAGAGGATAAAGAGAAGGAAAAGAGAAGAAAATTGAGGAAAAATGAAAGGGATGGGAAGAAAAAAGTAATAAGAGGAAAAACGAGAAAAAGGGAGGAAAATAGAGAAAGTGATTAACTAGAAAGGAAAAGTTTAAAGAAGAATAGAAAGACGTGGAAAGAAGAGGAGTCTGATAGGACATGGGAGGAGTCTGGTAGTAGGACATGGGAGGAGTCTGGTAGTAGGACATGGGAGGAGTCTGGTAGTAGGACAGGGGAGGAGTCTGGTAGTAGGACATGGGAGGAGTCTGGTAGTAGGACATGGGAGGAGTCTGGTAGTAGGACAGGGGAGGAGTCTGGTAGTAGGACATGGGAGGAGTCTGGTAGTAGGACATGGGAGGAGTCTGGTAGTAGGACATAGGAGGAGTCTGGTAGTAGGACATGGGAGGAGTCTGGTAGTAGGACATGGGAGGAGTCTGGTAGTAGGACATGGGAGGAGTCTGGTAGTAGGACAGGGGAGGAGTCTGGTAGTAGGACAGGGGAGGAGTCTGGTAGTAGGACAGGGGAGGAGTCTGGTAGTAGGACATGGGAGGAGTCTGGTAGTAGGACATGGGAGGAGTCTGGTAGTAGGACATGGGAGGAGTCTGGTAGTAGGACATGGGAGGAGTCTGGTAGTAGGACATGGGAGGAGTCTGGTAGTAGGACATGGGAGGAGTCTGGTAGTAGGACAGGGGAGGAGTCTGGTAGTAGGACAGGGGAGGAGTCTGGTAGTAGGACAGGGGAGGAGTCTGGTAGTAGGACAGGGGAGGAGTCTGGTAGTAGGACATGGGAGGAGTCTGGTAGTAGGACATGGGAGGAGTCTGGTAGTAGGACATGGGAGGAGTCTGGTAGTAGGACATGGGAGGAGTCTGGTAGTAGGACATGGGAGGAGTCTGGTAGTAGGACATGGGAGGAGTCTGGTAGTAGGACAGGGGAGGAGTCTGGTAGTAGGACAGGGGAGGAGTCTGGTAGTAGGACAGGGGAGGAGTCTGGTAGTAGGACAGGGGAGGAGTCTGGTAGTAGGACAGGGGAGGAGTCTGGTAGTAGGACATGGGAGGAGTCTGGTAGTAGGACATGGGAGGAGTCTGGTAGTAGGACATGGGAGGAGTCTGGTAGTAGGACAGGGGAGGAGTCTGGTAGTAGGACATGGGAGGAGTCTGGTAGTAGGACATGGGAGGAGTCTGGTAGTAGGACAGGGGAGGAGTCTGGTAGTAGGACATGGGAGGAGTCTGGTAGTAGGACATGGGAGGAGTCTGGTAGTAGGACATGGGAGGAGTCTGGTGGTAGGACATGGGAGGAGTCTGGTGGTAGGACATGGGAGGAGTCTGGTAGTAGGACATGGGAGGAGTCTGGTAGTAGGACATGGGAGGAGTCTGGTAGTAGGACATGGGAGGAGTCTGGTTGTAGGACATGGGAGGAGTCTGGTTGTAGGACATGGGAGGAGTCTGGTAGTAGGACATGGGAGGAGTCTGGTAGTAGGACATGGGAGGAGTCTGGTAGTAGGACATGGGAGGAGTCTGGTAGTAGGACATGGGAGGAGTCTGGTAGTAGGACATGGGAGGAGTCTGGTAGTAGGACATGGGAGGAGTCTGGTTGTAGGACATGGGAGGAGTCTGGTAGTAGGACAGGGGAGGAGTCTGGTAGTAGGACAGGGGAGGAGTCTGGTAGTAGGACATGGGAGGAGTCTGGTAGTAGGACATGGGAGGAGTCTGGTAGTAGGACATGGGAGGAGTCTGGTAGTAGAACATGGGAGGAGTCTGGTAGTAGGACATGGGAGGAGTCTGGTAGTAGGACATGGGAGGAGTCTCGTGGTAGGACAGGGGAGGAGTCTCGTGGTAGGACAGGGGAGGAGTCTGGTAGTAGGACATGAGAGGAGTCTGGTAGTAGGACATGGGAGGAGTCTCGTGGTAGGACATGGGAGTCTGATAGTACGACATGGGAGGAGTCTGGTAGTAGGACGTGGGAGGTGTCTGATAGTAAGACAGGGGAGAAGTCTGGTAGTAGGACATGGGAAGAGTCTCGTGGTAGGACATGGGAGGAGTCTCGTGGTAGGACATGGGAGGAGTCTGGTAGTAGGACATGGGAGGAGTCTGGTAGGACATGGGAGGAGTCTGGTTGTAGGACATGGGAGGAGTCTGGTTGTAGGACATGGGAGGAGTCTGGTTGTAGGACATGGGAGGAGTCTCGTGGTAGGACATGGGAGGAGTCTGATAGTAGGACATGGGAGGAGTCTGATAGTAGGACATGGGAGGAGTCTGATAGTAGGACATGGGAGGAGTCTCGTGGTAGGACATGGGAGGAGTCTGATAGTAGGACATGGGAGGAGTCTGGTAGTAGGACATGGGAGAGTCTGGTAGTAGGATATGGGAGGTGTCTGGTAGTAGGACATGGGAGGAGTCTGGTAGTAGGACATGGGAGGAGTCTGGTAGTAGGACATAGGCTGATAGTAGGACATGGGAGGAGTCTGGTAGTAGGACATGGGAGGAGTCTGGTAGTAGTACATGGGAGGAGTCTCGTGGCAGGACACTGGAGGAGTCTCGTGGCAGGACATGGGCAGAGTCTGGCAGGACATGGGAGGAGTCTGGTAGTAGGACATGGGAGGAGTCTGGTAGTAGTACATGGGAGGAGTCTCGTGGCAGGACACTGGAGGAGTCTCGTGGTAGGACATTGGAGGAGTCTCGTGGCAGGACATGGGCAGAGTCTGGCAGGACATGGGAGGAGTCTGGTAGTAGGACATGGGAGGAGTCTGGTAGTAGGACATGGGAGGAGTCTCGTGGTAGGACATTTGAGGAGTCTCGTGGTAGGGCATGGGAGGAGTCTGGTAGTTGGACATGGGAGGAGTCTGGAAGTAGGACATGGGAGGAGTCTGGAAGTAGGACATGGGAGGAGTCTCGTGGTAGGACATTGGAGGAGTCTCGTGGTAGGACATGGGAGGAGTCTCGCGGTAGGACATGGGAGGAGTCTCGCGGTAGGACATGGGAGGAGTCTGGTAAGATATCCACAAATCTCGCACTTAAGAGAAGTAACTTGTGCGATGTTTCGGACCATCCTTGACCATCGTCAAGTTGCAACTCCACAATAGTCTAGGAGGGAGAGTAACCTCGTCACGAGGTTTGTCTCCTGACTGCGGGTTTTTTGGTGAATTATACAAACAACGCCACCATCACCTTTTATCCTCAACAGTTGTAATACCGACTGTTTGTAAATTATTCTGTGGCACTGACTTCCACGCTTCTGGCAAGACAGTGATGGAATGAATGACGATAAGTGTGTTTCTTCTTTTCCGGGTCACCCTTTCCTTGGTGGGAAACGGCAGATATGTTATATGTTATATGTTTATATATATATATATATATATATATATATATATATATATATATATATATATATATATATATATATATATATATATATATATATATATTTCAGCTTAGATGGTAATTTAAAATGTTGTTCGCGTATTTCTGGCCATACAGCTACTGAATGAACGATGGCATACCTGGAGTACACCTGGAGAGGATTTCGGGGGTCAACGCCCCCGCGGCCCGGTCTGAAACCAGGCCTCATGGTGGATCAGGGTTTGACCAACCAGGCTGTTATTGCTGGCCGCATGAAAACTGACGTACGAACCACAGCCCGGCTGGTCAGGTACTGACTTTAGGTGCCTGTCCAATGCCTTCTTGAAGACAGCCAGGGGTCTACTGGTAATCCCCCTTATGTATGCTAGGAGGCAGTTAAACAGTCTTGGGCCCCTGACACTTAGTGTTGTGAATGTGTTTTTTCTCTCTTATCTTGCTGGTGGAAATGACCAGCGTGTTGCCATATAACCAAAGATAATATGTACAGCGAGTTGCCATACCACAGATGAGCCAACACATCATGAGTTGTCATATTAGATGCCATACTGTTAGCTGCCATTCTCAAGTTGCCATACTAGTGATGCCTCACATGAGAGCTTCATACAATGCATGAGTTCCCTTCTCAGTTGCCATAATAATGGATTGCCATACTAACGAGTTGCTATACCATAAGAGCTGCTGCACAGCAGTGAGTTGCCATACAGAGTTGCCGGACATGCGGGACGGGTTGACGGTACACTCAAGCCGACGACAACACAGTTGCCGGGAAGAGACTGAAGAGGAAGGAGAGGAGAGAACATCTTAAAGATGTTGTACACATTACCTGTTACCAGCACAAGGCGTCTTCCCTTCACGGCAGAAACAACAACGGCAGCAGGAACAGAAGCAGCAACAGTGGCAGCAGCAACAATAGCAGGAACGGAAACAGTAACAATAGCAGCAGCAATAGAAGTAACAGCAGCAGTAACAGCAGCAACATTAGCAGGAACGGAAACAGTAACAATAGCAGCAATAGAACAACAGCAGTAGCAGCAGTAACAGCAGCAACAGTGGCAGCAACAACATTAGCAGGAACAGAAACAGTAACAATAGCAACAACAGCAGCAGGAACAGCAGGAGCAGCAAACAGACAACTGTCAACAAATTTCAGTGTTACACTGTTATTAAAAACATCACAACTTTCAACTCAAACCCTCAAAATATTCTCCGGCTATTGTAACCTGGAATATTTCCATTTGAATATATCCTGGAATATATAGTTAGAAGGTAGGCCTATTAGCTATTATGACATATTAGTCATGGGAATGGGGGCACACTAGCACCATAGGAATCATACAGCGCCAGGGTAATGCGAGGCTATCCGATTATATCCTAGAAGGAGACCTATCCTTGAGCATCAGGACTAGCAGGATATACACAGGCCTTAACCCCCCCCCCGAAGCCCAGGCACTGATAGGCTTGGCAAACACAGATGTTGACCGTGTAACACGAAGTGTCACGACCCTGTGACTCAATATGTCATGGCTGACTCAGTGTGTCATGACTGACTCAATGTGTCATGACTGACTCAATGTGTCATGACTGACTCAATGTCTCATGACTGACTCAATGTCTCATGACTGACTCAATGTCTCATGACTGACTCAATGTCTCATGACTGACTCAATGTCTCATGACTGACTCAATGTGTCATGACTGACTCAATGTGTCATGACTGACTCAATGTGTCATGGCTGACTCAATATGTCATGACTGACTCAATATGTCATGACTGACTCAATGTGTCATGACTCAATGTGTCATGACTCAATGTGTCATGACTGACTCAATGTGTCATGACTGACTCAATGTGTCATGACTGACTCAATGTGTCATGACTGACTCAATGTGTCATGACTGACTCAATATGTCATGACTGACTCAATGTGTCATGACTGACTCAATATGTCATGACTGACTCAATGTGTCATGACTGACTCATTATGTCATGACTGACTCAATGTGTCATGACTGACTCAATGTGTCATGACTGACTCAATGTGTCATGACTGACTCAATATGTCATGACTGACTCAATGTCTCATGACTGACTCAATGTCTCATGACTGACTCAATGTCTCATGACTGACTCAATGTCTCATGACTGACTCAATGTCTCATGACTGACTCAATGTCTCATGACTGACTCAATATAATTTTCCTTCCTGTTCTCTGTCCTTGTCTTCGTTGTCCTCTTTATAATTACAGTGTCCTCCCCCTTACCATTTTTTTCTTCTTACCTGTTTTCCTCCCTCTCATTCCGTTCTTCCTCGTCTATTTATCTTTATATAAGTAAAAAAAAAGTCACAATACCGTAAGTGGAACAATACACAAATAACCCGCACGAGGGAGAGAGGAGCTTACAACGACGTTTCGGTCCGACTTGGACCATTTACAAAGCCATTTTGTAAATGGTCCAAGTCGGATAGAAACGTCTTGGTAACCTCCTCTCTTCTATGTGCGGGTTATTTGTGTATTTATCTTTTTCTCCCTCCAAGTACAGGAAAAAATATTATCTCGAGATGGGCGTGAAGACAAACATGGTGCCTACATCACGGACAGACGTACACAGAAACAGACAATCACGGAGAGACATACACAGAAACAGACAATCACGGAGAGACGTACACAGAAACAGACATGTTTGCAGAAAGACGGGAAAAACACAATAAATGATGGAAAGAGGTGAGAAACACAGACTGACAGGCATGATATAACTATGTGTCCAGAAGATAAACATGATATACACATCTTCCCAAAGTGTATCAAGAAAGTTGCAGAGTTGGGATCGATAGTCGTTCCGGAGTGAAGTCTCAAGGTTAGGTGGCCCAATTTAGAATCCCCCGAGAGGGAGGGAGGGAGGGAGGGAGGGAGGGAGGGAGGGAGGGAGGGAGAGGGAGGGAGGGAGAGAGAGAGAGAGAGAGAGAGAGAGAGAGGGAGAGGGAGAGAGAGGGAGACTAACCAATTCGGAAGAGGAAATGAAATACCCTTCAGCCCTGGTATTCTTTCAATGCGAAACCTGCAAAATCACCTTTCACTTGGAAGAGTATAATTAAGCTTACTGGTGGTGAATTACCACCACCACTACAACCACCACCACCCCTACAGCCACCACACCCACAACCACCACCACCCTCACACAACTATCACAACCACCACCCCCACACAACAATGGGAGACATACGTGCCCCTGCTATCAAAACAATTCTTGTTCCAGGTCAACGTCTCAGGGTTATAAACTGAAAAATCTCACTTCTATTCAGCAGTCTCCTGATCTGGCCAACTGGAGTGTTATTTGCATCTTGACTGAATAAATATATCTGGTACGAACTGATTAACAGAAATATTACAATGGAGACAGCTGAAATAATAGATAATTTAATGTTTATCATCCCATATACATGTTAGATAAGCTGCAAATGATAATTAAAGTACAGGAACACTCAAGCAAGGTTTATAATATTCTCGAGTCCTGAATAAATGTGTGTAGTTTACCTGCAGAAGACGGTCCCCAGATACCATCTAGTTAAAAGTGAATTCGCACAATGCAGCTTTTAGATAAGGCAATCAGAGGTAAAGTTCATTCAGTCCTAGCACAGAGTTCACAAAATCTGGGTAAGTGCAAAATGCACTCACTACTAAATATGAGGGAGCATACGTCTTTCCAGACGTACACAAGGCTATGTATAGACAAATGTTTGTATGCGTATGTGTTATGGTTACTCCTCTTGGGCAGTGATGAGCCTTGCCCCCAAGATTAAGACAATAAAAAAAGACTGTGTCCACATTGGAACATACTGCCATGATAGTGTATAGACCACCAATGGACATAGACTGCAGGTACAAGACAATGCTCAGAAAATTTAAATTCCACAATGAAAAAGGGGTTTGCATGCGAGGCTAAGTTAATAGAGACAGAGCACCCTAGCTCACATCCTTCCCTGGTTGGTGGTATAAGGCCACCTGAGCTCTGAAAGAGTGCACGTGCATGTGTATTGTGGGTAAATGGTAGGTAAAAAGGCACTGAAGGCTGCAAGACTAAAGCCCTCATAAACTCCCATAATGGACGGTAGATAGTACTGTAACCTCCAGTTCATTCATTGTGACAAGTAAGTTTCAAATTTACCATTTAATATTATATAATGTAAAATTAGAACAATTTTTAAGGGTTATCAGAGTAAAAGTTCTGGTCATTATCCCCAGCTAACGGGCAGTGACAAGTCACTTGCTGACATAAAAACATAACATCCAACATTAACATTTAAACACTAAACATCAAATGATGTACACATGTACATTACAATCACCACCACCAATATAACCACCACCACCCCAACTACCACTTCCACCACACCTACAACCACCCCTACCAACAGTACGACCACTACGATCACCCCTGTCACCAGTACGACCACTACGACCCCTACCACCAGTACGACCACTACCACCACCCCTACCACCAGTACGACCACTACCACCACCCAGAATTACTAATCTTTGCTCACAAGAAGCAGTCTTCCCCTAATTAAAGAACCCAGAGGGAAATTAATCCTTTAGGCGAATATTGCTTTTTCAATCTTAAATTTTTTTTCGCCTTATCCCCATTAAATCATCCTCTGCTGACTTCCCCGCTTCCTTCATCCCCTGCACAGTAATTTAAGGCAATTTCCTCTCCGTTACGCGGAAACTACATTGCACTGCCCAGTGACTGTGTGTGTGTGTGTGTGTGTACTCACCTATTTGTACTCACCTATTTGTGGTTGCAGGGGTCGAGTCATAGCTCCTGGCCCCGCCTCTTCACTGATTGCTACTAGGTCCTCTCTCTCCCTGCTACATGAGCTTTATCATACCTCGCCTTAAAACTATGTATGGTTCCCGCCTCCACTACTTCACTTTCTAGACTATTCCATGACTTGACTACTCTATGACTGAAGAAATACTTCCTAACATCCCTTCGATTCATCTGAGTCTTCAACTTCCAATTGTGACCTCTTGTGTCTGTGTCCCATCTCTGGAACATCCTGTCTTTGTCCACCTTGTCTATTCCGCGCAGTATTTTATATGTCGTTATCATGTCTCCCCTGACCCTCCTGGCCTCCAGTGTCGTCAGGCCGATTTCCCTCAACCTTTCTTCGTACGACAATCCCCGTAGCTCTGGGACTAGTCTTGTTG
The DNA here is from genome assembly GCF_038502225.1 of Cherax quadricarinatus. Lineage (NCBI taxonomy): Eukaryota > Metazoa > Arthropoda > Malacostraca > Decapoda > Parastacidae > Cherax > Cherax quadricarinatus. Next base: position 15,166,660 of record NC_091374.1, read on the forward strand.
CAAACCTTTGCACTTTCTCTAATTTCTTGACGTGCTTGACTAGGTGTGGATTCCAAACTGGTGCTGCATACTCCAGTATGGGCCTGATGTGTGTGTGTGTGTGTGTGTGTGTGTGTGTGTGTGTGTGTGTGTGTGTGTGTGTAATCCTATCCCGCCTTCTGTGAATTAAGGATTTAATCGATTATTCACATTACCCTGGCTGTTGTATTATATGTTGTATGATATTGTAGTATGTATACATTGCCTATATTGCTTATGGAGCTTGCTCGTGGAGATTCCCTAGTGATAATTGTACTGTATGTCTTGTGTGTGTGTGGGGAGGGGGGCAGCGGTGGTGGTATGTTCACCTTCGTGCGTTTGCATTGTGTGTGTGTGTGTGTGTGTGTGTGTGTGTGTGTGTGTGTGTGTGTGTGATTTATATATATATATATATATATATATATATATATATATATATATATATATATATATATATATATATATATTTTTATATATATATATATATATATATATATATATATATATATATATATATATATATATATATATTCCTGGCAAATCCACTCGCTCACTGAAGTTTTTTCTTGTCTCTTGATGTTCCAGAGTATCTTTAATCTTGTGGTTATGTCTCCTCCGAATCTTCTCAGTTTTTGTTTTAATTTAGTGTCCAAGAACTTCAGTTGTTGATCTCAGGAATAAACCCGACTGCACATTTCTGAATCTCTTTCAGCAGGCTTACTGGCTCAAAGAGATATGGGTTCCAGGGCGAATTACGCTCACTGGGAATCGCTAAATCCATAAGGCTCATCCAGGGCTCGAGGAGTGAGGGGCATGGGTGTACTCAGACTTGATCCAAGTAGCTCCAACCCCTCGCATCCAGAGCTTTTCACCGAGACAGACCCTTCAAACAGTCCATAGTGGAGCTGACTGCTCCATTGTTGGTCTCACGTGTATAACATATACATTCCTGGTTGAGAGGAGCTCTGCAACACACAGATAGCGTGGCTGTTTGCCGATTAGCAAACGGAGGATCGAGCCTCCATCAGTTATTGTACAAATTACTCGGGGTTTAATAATGCACTAAATTATAATTAAACATTAAGGAAAATCCTTGTTGAAATTCCTTAAGATATTTTGCAACGTTAAATAAGCAAGTAACGTTGCAATACTATATTATCAAGATAGTCTAGCGGGAGAAAATATGGGAAGACGTGACTGTACTGAGATATATGAAAGTAGATTTATCGAAAGACGTTCCTAGGAAAGATGAATTACAGAACAGACAAAGGAAGATACGATCGGTGGAGGACTGAGGCGTCCGTAAAAAATAATTTTATCAGCTGAGATAATGAGAACATCCCAGATAATAAGTGCTACCAACACGTATATAGGTGTCAGACATGGGGTTTAAACGTTGCAGCGAGGAGGAGGCTGGAGGCAGTGAAGATGTCATGTGTGAGGTTAATGTGTGTAGTGTGAACATTATGCAGAGAACGAGGAATGTAAAAATTCATAAATACTGTGAAGGTATGAAAGTATGAGACTGTTGGGTCGTTTAGTAAGGATCGAACAGAAAAGATTGACCATAAAAGGGGTATATAAATTTTTCGCGAACTGAGGGAAGGATAGACGTCCCTTGAAAATTATGTGGGAAGAAGTGAAGGTTTTTAGTGGTAGGAGCTTAAGCACCCGGTAGACATATTAGATCAGAACAGAGACTTGTGGTTTTCATGATAAGGCGTACTGCTGGAGAGTAGGCAATTTTATGAAGAGTCAGGAAAACCGGTTAAGCAGACTCGAGTCCTGGAAGATCATGCACTCTATGGATTACTGGGAGAAGTTGCTGTTCGCAGGACCATTTGACTCATAATATTCACGGACTTCTGACAACACACCTGTTAAATAAATGATGGATCACCTAACTCGGTGGGAAAACTGTATGTGAAGATCCCATCAACTCAACCAGTAACTAGTGACTGATTTCATTACTTCTTCCCTGTAGTTCACCTGTCAGTATTGTTTATGAAGCTCATGGAGGGGTGTAGAGGGATCTGGGGAGGTGTTAAGAGAATGTTTAGGGAGTATTTGTCCGAGAGAATAATTGTAGTGGGTGAAGGAGGCTTGGTCAAGGACTGAGCCGAGGGGGCGTTGACCCCCGGAATAGCCTGGTTGATCATGCCCTGATCTATAGGGAGGCCTGGCCATGGACCGGGCCGTGGGGGTGCTGACCCCCCAAACGACCTCCAGGTAGGCTCCATGTGACCTAAAATCCAAGGGAATGATACAGACGGGTAAGATAAGATAAGATTTCGTTCGGATTTTTAACCCCGGAGGGTTAGCCACCCAGGATAACCCAAGAAAGTCAGTGCGTCATCGAGGACTGTCTAACTTATTTCCATTGGGGTCCTTAATCTTGTCCCCCAGGATGCCACCCACACCAGTCGACTAACACCCAGGTACCTATTTGCTGCTAGGTGAACAGGACAACAGGTGTAAGGAAACGTGTCGAAATGTTTCCACCCGCCGGGAATCGAACCCGGGCCCTCCGTGTGTGAAGCGGGAGCTTTAGCCACCAGGCCACCGGGCTTTATCCTGAGACACATATCATTCAGTAAAATCACCTACCATTCAAGCACTGCGCACACGCTTACACCACATATTTTATACTTAATACAAATGCCATTTTAAAGGTATGTCTTGCACTCACAGCCGTCGCAGACTGCTTTCCGCACAACCTGTACTAATACCCTCACTTTACCAGACCATTTACTGCTGAAGGTGATAACTAAGATTAATTTACGTCAAGACGTCACTTATCGTCAGTCATCGGCGGTGGTAGTGACGGAATGTTACGGCGGCAGCAACCCAGGGGAATGTTAAGAGGGTGTGAAGCGCGCGCACGCACGCACAGTGTCCGTCGACAAGTGCCTTTGACAGCCGGTAGCTAAGATTTTTCTGTCTCTCTCACCTGACAGTAGTCAATTAAACACATCAAGAAATCGGCCATACCATCAGAAATTAATATCCTGGTCCATATTTAAAGCTGAATGTCAGTTTACAACTCTCCAGTTCCCAGCGACACTCATTTCCCAGGCTGGGGTAATGAGGCACATTTCCCAGGCTGGGGTAATGAGGCACATTTCCCAGGCTGGGGCAGCAAGGATAACTACAGTAACCACCACTACTACTACTACTACTACTACCGAGATTATCACTTATCTAACAGCAAGAGTTATCTTCACTTACAAACATCTAAATTGTAGTGGTAGTTGTAGTAATAGTTGTAGTGGTAGTTGTAGTAGTAATAGTTGTAGTGGTAGTTGTAGTAGTAATAGTTGTAGTGGTAGTTGTAGTAGTAATAGTTGTAGTGGTAGTTGTAGTAGTAATAGTTGTAGTGGTAGTTGTAGTAGTAATAGTTGTAGTGGTAGTTGTAGTAGTAATAGTTGTAGTGGTAGTTGTAGTAGTAATAGTTGTAGTGGTAGTTGTAGTAGTAATAGTTGTAGTGGTAGTTGTAGTAGTAATAGTTGTAGTGGTAGTTGTAGTAGTAATAGTTGTAGTGGTAGTTGTAGTAGTAATAGTTGTAGTGGTAGTTGTAGTAATAGTTGTAGTGGTAGTTGTAGTAATAGTTGTAGTGGTAGTTGTAGTAGTAATAGTTGTAGTGGTAGTTGTAGTAGTAATAGTTGTAGTGGTAGTTGTAGTAGTAATAGTTGTAGTGGTAGTTGTAGTAGTAATAGTTGTAGTGGTAGTTGTAGTAGTAATAGTTGTAGTGGTAGTTGTAGTAGTAATAGTTGTAGTGGTAGTTGTAGTAGTAATAGTTGTAGTGGTAGTTGTAGTAGTAATAGTTGTAGTGGTAGTTGTAGTAGTAATAGTTGTAGTGGTAGTTGTAGTAGTAATAGTTGTAGTGGTAGTTGTAGTAGTAATAGTTGTAGTGGTAGTTGTAGTAATAGTTGTAGTGGTAGTTGTAGTAGTAATAGTTGTAGTGGTAGTTGTAGTAGTAATAGTTGTAGTGGTAGTTGTAGTAGTAATAGTTGTAGTTGTAGTAGTAATAGTTGTAGTTGTAGTAGTAATAGTTGTAGTTGTAGTAGTAATAGTTGTAGTGGTAGTTGTAGTAGTAATAGTTGTAGTGGTAGTTGTAGTAGTAATAGTTGTAGTGGTAGTTGTAGTAATAGTTGTAGTTGTAGTAGTAATAGTTGTAGTTGTAGTAGTAATAGTTGTAGTTGTAGTAATAGTTGTAGTTGTAGTAGTAATAGTTGTAGTTGTAGTAGTAATAGTTGTAGTTGTAGTAGTAATAGTTGTAGTTGTAGTAGTAATAGTTGTAGTTGTAGTAGTAATAGTTGTAGTGGTAGTAGTAATAGTTGTAGTGGTAGTAGTAATAGTTGTAGTGGTAGTTGTAGTAGTAATAGTTGTAGTGGTAGTTGTAGTAGTAATAGTTGTAGTGGTAGTTGTAGTGGTAGTTGTAGTGGTAGTTGTAGTAGTAGTAGTTGTTGTAGAAGCATTTTATATTATGTTCAAGAGGTTAAACCCAAAGTGATTATACAATAACTGGGAAATGGGAAGTAATCAGGTTTGATCCGAGGAAAGGAGAGGTTAGTCCTTGAATGAGGCGCCCTTCCTCAGCAACAAGGTAGACTCCCATCCTCTGAAGGGACAAACCCTTTGAAAGTTTTAGCTTCAGTAAACCAAGTCTGAAGATTTTAATAACTTGGGTGATAGACTGAAGGCAAAACTGATTTCAGAACTTCTAAATTTGCCCCGCTTCTTCTGACGAAGGAAGTTTTCGACTGTCAGCTCGGCCACGATGGACACATTTTCCCAGATCTCCACGAAGCAACTCGCATAATATTCCTAATAAAATTTAAATACAGAAATAAAACTCAGAAGTTCTATGGATTCCTCATAATGCTATTTTTAATAATTTAGTTGAGACTGTTTATTGGTTGGTTTAAAGTCTATCGACTGCACGAGGGTCATTAATAACCCATTTGGACAACAAGTGGGTTATTACGGAGACGTTTCGCCCACCAGTTTTTTTTTAGTGCAGAGATTATGTAGTGAAGACAGCTGTAGTTAATCCCTCTGCCTTGATAGGTTGTTAACAAAGGCATGAGGATGGAGACACTGGAGCCACCTGTGTTCATTCTCCTCTAACAACGTCCAACGCTCACGAAGGGATGCACTAACAACGTCCAACGCTCACGAAAGGATGCGCTAACAATGTCCAACGCTCACGAAGGGATGCGCTAACAATGTCCAACGCTCACGAAGGGATGCACTAACAACGTCCAACGCTCACGAAGGGATGCGCTAACAATGTCCAACGCTCACGAAGGGATGCGCTAACAACGTCCAACGCTCACGAAGGGATGCACTCAACGTCCAATACTCGCGAAGAAATGCACTAACAACGTTCAATACTCACTATGAAATGCACTAACAACACACGCTTGCGAAGCAATACACTAACAGAAAAGATAAACACATAACTGAATAAGTCAATGCCTGTCTGATGGCCTATGGAGGTAGACTGGGAACGTCAACACGGGTGACCGGGAATGTTAGCCTGGGTGAGGAAGGTCCACAACACCGCCACGATCCCATTTAAAAACCCAGCATTTTATAGTTTGGATTTTCCATCCCGATGGACACTTGCAGTAAACGCTGGCCTTGGTTGACAGATCCAATTAACAATAAATTCTCAATTAAAACATAGCGTCCAGCCCACGTGATAATAGTTTACACGCGCACACAAAACGCTAACGTAGAATTCGCTCCACAGCGGAAGCTGGCGCTGGAAGAATGTGCCTGGAAATCAGAGTTCTGCAGTGGACCAACGACAGATAATAAAAGAAAGAGTTAAGGTTAGAAATAGGGAAGAAGTAATTAGACAAACTGATATATATAGACAATAAAATATTTTTGCAGGGCCTATGCTACAGCCCAGAATGTTGGGTATTATCCACAAGCTGACCCAGCACACTGCTCTTGAAGGGAGAGAGCGAAGGTGTCAAGGAATAAACAAAGTGCTTGTGTATTCCACATAATCTCTCTCTGGTGTAACACTGACGGCAACATGTCGAGGAATTTAATAGTCTAATGAGTTGACTTGTAAGCTAAAGGAAGGCTCGTGTCAAATGACACAAAATGAGATTATTATATGACAAACATGAGTGTCAGGAATTTTTTTCCCATTTATTACTGACAAAAACGTTCTTCATCCCTTCAGCTACTAGCAATAAATACACATTTGTGATATCTCAAACACACACTACTACTACTACTACATTACTGGGTGATAGCTAACGAACATAACTGGCAGGGTCTGAACTGTACGAGTTCCAAAGGAGGGCATACTAATCACAACGAACTCTTTTTCCAAGGGTTCGAGTCCAATCCAGAGAGAGAGAGAGAGAGAGAGAGAGATCCAATCTCATGGTGAACCTAAAATTTCCTGCTAGGAACCCCACTGAGACCACATTATATCCTAACCATGAAATGAGAATCTCACCATTGCATTGTCAAGAGTGATGGATCAAAAAATGTGTCCACGAAGACGGTGTGGCGTGAAATGTATACAGGTAATGTGGGTTAACATTTCCCGTTGCCTACATAGAAAGCTTTTCTCTCTCACACACACACACACACACACACACACACACACACACACACACACAAAGTCGGTAGGGCTGTGGATTTGCATTTGCAGGGACGTTGGTTCGCTCCTCAGATAATCATTCAAGACAGGTTTCCTCTTGATAACAGCAACACTTAGAACCCTTACAAAATTCTCTCTCTCTCTCTCTCTCTGTTAATGTATTCTCGATCGATTTTTAGTTTAGAAGCCCCGTTGAGTTTGGTGATCATTTATAGTCAGGTTAGATTGGATTAAATTTGGCTGTAACCCAGCCTAACATAACCCAACCTAACCCGACCCAGCTTAGCATAACCCAATCTAACATAACCCAACCTAACTCAACCGAACATAACCCAACCTCACATAACCCAATCCAACCTAACATAACCCAACCTAACATAACGCGCAACGTAACCCAACCCAACCTAACATAACCCAAAAACCCTCTTATAAATCACAAAACGAGCGATAACAGATGCAAAAGAAACACAGGAGGAAGTTAAATGACAGCTCTAGGCGTTTCGTGTTGTAACAAACATATCTTCAAGATCTTCTAATAGCAGGAAAAGAAAGGAGACGAGATCAGGTGTGTATATGAAGGCAACCTACCAGGTAACCGTTAAACTCTTAAGGAAACAACACGCCATATTTCACTTACTTACTTCCCAGCATCTAAACATAATACAGTATGAACTTGAGATATAAATTACCTAATGTACAATAAAAAAATGTTTTTTTTTCTCGTCCTTATGTTAGCAAACTTGTATATGGGATACTTCGTGTCTATATTGCTCACCCAAAATGATAAGAATGTGGCTAATGTGCAAAACATTTGTACAGTGTCGCTAAGGTACGTATAAGACATTTTTATACTTTGGCTAAGGCTCGCGTAACACAATTTTACAATGTGGCTAAAATAGGAGCGAGACATTTGTACAGAGTGGAGTGGAAATCTGGAAGTATGTGACGATTTCTTTGTTTACAAAGTCCTCCGTATCACCCCCCCCCCCAACTATTGTGTTTCTGCTCCAAGACTGTTCAACAGTCTCCCATCTTACCTAAGTAGAATTACCAACAGACCTCTGGCTGTCAAGAGGGATCTGGACAGATATGTAAAGTCGGTGACCCATCGGCCGGCCTGTGATTCATACGCTGGGTTGCGTGCGGCCAGCAGTTACAGACTGCTTGACCAGGCCTAGATTCACCAGGCCCCCTGGTCAAGAACTCCAGGTAGGTGGACTCTTGGCAAATTTTCGAGTGTTTTAAGTATTATTACTAAATTTATATAATTACAAATGCATAATTTTATCGGATAATGTCCTACGCATTTCTACAGAATCGTTTATCCTTGTATCCTTGTATCCTCGCAGACCGGCTGTCTCAATCCATACTATGGATTGCTGTTTATACAGTCAGTAACTGCCTGTATGAAGAGGCCATTACAGCCTGATTTAACTGGCAGTATCAAGAGGTACTTATTAAATTTCTTCTTGAAGACTTTTATGCTTGTTTAAGCAATATTTCTGCTCGTGCTGGGTAAAGATTCACGGACACACAGAGACTGACTCATGCAAGCCGGCTTTAACCTAGATTTATTTACACATTTTCTCTCATATCTCTCACTCCATTAGGTTAATAAGTTAGGGTCCAGTCATTTAAATATCTTCCACCCACCCTACATCTTTATATATATATATACATACGTACATGCGTGTGCGTGTGTGTGTATATGTGTGTATGTGTGTGTGTGTGTGTGTGTGTGTGTGTGTGTGTGTGTGTGTGTGTGTGTGTGTGTGTGTGTGTGTGTGTGTGTGTGTGTGTGTGTGTTACTTGACTTCTGTCTGATAGATCCATTTAAAACTTTCAAATTGAGTTTTACTGCACATGCCAAACTGATTCGAAAACGTATTTTACTCGAAAGACATTTTTTTTTCAATGGATTTCCTATTTTTTATACTGAAATATAAAATACTTTCCTAACACTGAGTTACCCAACTGACGTATAATACTTTTCTAAAATGTAATTTGTATCTTTTTCTTTAATGTCTCGTGAGTGGAGAAGAAAAAGTTACCAGTGTCTACTATCTACAGATAATGAGTCTCTCGGCGCGTTACTCGAGTCTCGGCGCGTTACTTCAGTCTCGGCGCGTTACTCGAGTCTCGGCGCGTTACTCGAGCCTCGGCGCATAATGCGAGTCTCGGCGCGTAACGTGAGTCCTGGCGCGTCTACCTGGAGGGTATTCTGGGGATCAACGCCCCCGCGGCCCGGTCCACGACCAGGCCTCCCGGTGAATCAAGGCCTGATCAACCACTGTTACTGTTGGTCGCACGTAGTCCAACGTACAAACCATAGCCCGGGTGATCCAGCACCAACTAAGTATCTGTTCAGCTTCCTCTTGAAGGCAACCAGGGGCCTATTGGTAATTCCCCTTATGCATGGTGGGAGGCTGTTGAACAGTCTTGGGCCCCAGACACTTATGGTGTTTTCTCTTAGTGTACCAGTGGCGCCCCTACTTTTCATTGTGGGTTTTTTGCACCGCCTGCCCAATCTTTTACTTTCGTAGGGAGTGATTTGTGTGTGCAGATTCGGGACCATTCCTTCTAGGATTTTCCAAGTGCAGATTATGATATATCTCTCTCGCCTGCGTTCCAGTGAGTACAAGTGCTTTCAAGCATTCTCAGTCGCTGAGGTGTTTGATGAAACTTACATGTGCAGTAAGGTTTATGTACACTCTCCAGATCTGCAATTTCACCTGCTTTGAATGGAGATGTTAATGTACAGCAGTATTCCAGCCTAGAGAGAACAAGCGATTTGAAAAGGCTTGGCATCTCTTGTTTTGAACGTTCTTATTATCCATCCTATCATTTTTTTGCAGTTGTGATCTTGGCACTGTTGTGATCCTTGAAAGTGAGACATATTTCCACTCCCAGGTCCCTCACATTATTTTTCCGCTCTATTGTATGATCAGAGTTTGAAGTATACTCAGTTCTAGTTATTATCTCCTCCCGTTTTCCACAACGTAGTAGTTGAAATTTGTCTTCATTGAACATCACATTGTTTTCCGTAATGCGAATCTCGGCAAGTAACGCGAGTCTTGGCACGTAACGCGAGAGGGTAACGTCGCTTTGTGGCACACTTGGCAATGTACGCAAGATTTGCGCTGCACATGGTTGGCATCACGAGCAGTGGTACTGTAGTGGTGGTTAATGGTTTTGCAGTGGTGGCCTTGCGGTGGCAACTCGAAGCCTTGCGGTGGCAGCTTGAAGCCTTGTGTGGCAACTCGAAGCCTTGAGGCGGCAGGTCGAGCTCTGGCAAGACCCATGTTTACCACCAACTCTCACCGAAGTACATAATTAACCCAGCCGTCACAGAACTTCTATTCATTGGGCAAAAACATGAGCAAAGTTACCCTCACAAATTCCCATGAACCGGGAGCCGTCAGCGTTGTTGGGGCCACGAACGACCTCCTTTCAGCTCTCCGGTTATATTACCAGCTCTCATGTCTCGTCTACCCAAGTTTTGTGGCAAGACTTAATATTACGTGTTCGTGAAATTACATGCATGGGCAAAACATATAGGATATAATTTTTTGTTGACGTTTCGCCACCCAGCGGCATTATCAACACAATACAAGGAAATATACCGAGATGTAGAACTGTAAATTGAAGACAGTAATTAGACGAGGTTAATTAAATACCAGTGATTTCCTCATGTTAAATAAGGCACATGTTCAGCGATTAAGCAGCTTTATACCGAAACGTTTCGCCTGGTCTTCTGCTGCTGCCTCTGTACTCCACTGAAGAAGCCTACTGTGTAGGCGAAACGTTTTGGAATAAAGATACCTAACTGTTGTACATACATCTTATCACCTTGTCGGTATAGTATACTGTTATTATAGTCACCGTGTTACTATATACACCGTAATAATATAACCAAGTTATATTATCACGGACTCACTTTCTCTCGTTTTAACACACTGATACAAAGGTGAGAAAACCAGAGGATGGAGTGAATAACGTGAGCAATTCCATACAACACTTCCCACGTTTTTGCTATGACTTATTATGGGACGGGTAGGAGATTAAACTCATGGTAAGTGTTAAAAATCACAGGCCAGTGCGTTAACACATTGGCTTGTGAGTTACAGGAATCACTTGCCAATAGGGTCAAGCCTTGTGTTATGACTTCATCATTTCAGTGGTTCCTCTCACATACCTATATATTCAAGCATCTTTAACCCCTTCTTACGTTCCCAAGTTCTTCCTCCTTGAACCCCCTCACCAATTGCTCTCATCTTTTCAACTGGAATTATAATAAGGTTATTGCTCTCACTAGCGAGTGAGGTGCTCTCACTAGCGAGCGAGATCTCTCATGACAGGGTCAGAGATGACAAGTAGTTTCAGTAAGCCAAGGAAATGTCCCATATTGGAGTTATCATTCAGCTGAAGTGACTTCCTGAATCCTCGCAAAACCGGGTTCTGAGTCACAAGGATCTTTATGCAGCTGAGGGCGAACAAAATAATACAAATAACCCTAAATATTTCATTGCTTCAGTATTCCCACTATATCTTCGGCCAGCTAGAATTTTTTTACGTAAAACATGTAAGTACTACTTAATAATAGTAATATTTAATCTTAAAAACTGCAAATTAATCTGAGCACTGGAGGATAATGTAGACTGGGAGATTAATTGAATCCCTATTTTAAGGATTTAGGTATCTTGTCTGGTGGTAGAAAAAAGGGTTGCCTGGAACTATAATGATTCCAGTGTAGTTGATAGGCTTTAAACTCTCCCATCAACCAACCAAACCTGTGTACCAAGACTTGTAAATACCTAGATGTTAGAGTCAATGGAATCTAAGTTTCCTTTGTAAATTACGATCAAGTCCTTAAATATTTATATCTGTATATTAAGAAGTGTGTGTGTGTGTGTGTGTGTGTGTGTGTGTGTGTGTGTGTGTGTGTGTGTGTGTGTGTGTGTGTGTGTGTGTGTGTATGTATGTGTGTGTGTGAGAGAGAGAGATTAAAAAAATACAAGGGAGAGTTAGCATGAAGACTTCGATCTTCAGATGAGTTACTAAACCATTCCCTTGGTCGTGGTGTGTGACGAAGAGTGACGGTGTGACGAAGAGTGACGGTGTGACGGAGTGTGTAATGAGTGCATGATGGGGTGTGACAGACGACTATGACAGACCTGTGTAACGGGTGTATGACAGTGTGACAGGTGTGGCAAAAATATGTGACGGGCGTGACCTGTGTATGACGTGACAAGTGTGACGGTCTAGTGACCAGCGAGTAAGATTAATGTGACAAATATGTGTGACGGGCGTGACAGGTGGGAAAGAGGTTTGACAAATATATGTGACGGGAGAGAAGAATGAGTCATAGGCGTGGGTGACGTGGCGTGGGAACGTGGCGTGACGCATACGTTCTGTATACGTATGGAGAAGAACGTATACAGAACATATAAAGGACGTATTTAGAAGTGCGTGTTTAGAAGAACGTAAGAGAATGTGTGTAGGAGAACGTAGGTAGAAGAACGAATGTAGAACGAAATAAGAAGAATGATCAAATGACCGAAAGCAGAACAACAAAATTAAAAGAAAAAAATAGAAGAATGAAAGTCAGAAAAACAAAAGTACGACCAGAAAACGCAATTATAAACAAAAGCCTGTGAAACAACACACAAAAACACCAAACAACAAGCACAAACAAGGGTAAATAAGGCCACTAAAAAAAATATTAATGAAAATGTCAATGGCGAAAATACGTAACGAATGGAAGAAGAGGAAGAGGAATACATAGAAGAGATAATCCCAAGAGAACCAAAACGCTATTTATGAAAAATGCACTATGAAAAAGACACAAGGTGTGAAGTCGATAATATCTGCTTCTTGTCAGGGAGAAGTGGGGAGAGAGAGAGACGAAGAGAACAGTTTTTTTTAAATCGTGGAAGAGAAAGGAGAGTGGTCACACTTACGGGGAAATATGGCCAAGATTCGAAAAGCCGCAGAAAACTTTCCTTAAGGGATTGAATTCACCTTATATATATTATATATATATATATATATATATATATATATATATATATATATATATATATATATATATATATATATATATGTCGTGCCGAATAGGCGGAATTTGCGATCTTGGCTTAAATAGCAACGCTCATCTTGCCATATAGGACAAGTGAAAATTTGTGTATGCAATAATTTCGCCAAAATCATCCTGAACCTAACGAAAAAAATATATTTCACTGTGTTTGTTTAGTATTAAATTATTGTAAACAAATCTAAAATATATTTAGTTGGGTTAGGCTAAAATAAATTGTTCTTGTTATAATAAGGTTAGGTAAGTTTTCTAAGTTCCTTTTGGTGCAAAATTATAAATTTTTACATTAACATTAATGAATAAAATATATCTTTAAACGTATAAGAGAAATTTTTAGAAAGGGCTTAATTTTAAATGAGTTTTTACTAACTGACCAGTTTTACATATTCGGCACGACATATATATATATATATATATATATATATATATATATGTATATATATATATATATATATATATATATATATATAAATTACAATAAACGCTTAATTGCAAATATTTAAAAACACCACAATGAAAACAGGAATAACATCTGAACGCTTTCATGTGTTTACACACACTTTTAGACATATTCCTCTGAAGGACCCCTCATGGAAGGTTCCTTGATGTTGGTGAGGGGCTCTTGATTTAGGGAATTGGATCTGTGCTCCAGTTCCCCGAATTAAGGCTGAATGCCTTCCACATCCCCCCTCCCCTGGGCGCTGTATAATCCTACGGGTTTAGCGCTTCCCCCTTGATTATAATAATCTTCTGAAGGAAAATAAAGTAGGTAGACGCGCGCGCGCGCGCGTGTGTGCGTGTGTGTGTGTGTGTGTGTGTGTGTGTGTGTGTGTGTGTGTGTGTAAGTAAACACATGAAAGCGCTCAGGTGTTCTGTTTTCACTGCTGTATTTTCATACACATACATTCATACCTGAGACTCAAATCACTAAGCAGGAATCCTCGGGTATATAGTTGTTAGATTTATGTCCTGGCAAATGCAAGTAAAGGAAATCAATAAGTGACGAGAGAAAAATAAATATCAAATACAGGGAGAGAGAGAGAGAGAGAGAGAGAGAGAGAGAGAGAGAGAGAGAGAGAGAGAGAGAGAGAGAGAGAGAGAGAGAGAGAGAGAGAGAGAGAGAGAGAGAGAGAGAGGGGATAACGAATCTCCTGACAAGGAAAGGAAACAAGTGTATCACCTGTCAATGATCTTTCACACAAAACTGCACCAGACTGACTCTCTCATCCGCCGAGTAATCGAAGAAATTCAGAGATCTGCTACGAGATTGTTTCCAGAAGTAACTGTGACCAGGACTAGAGGAACTTAACCTGGCAATACTAGAAGAACTTAACCTGGCAATACTAGAAGAACTTAACCTGGCAATACTAGAACAACTTAACCTGGCAATACTAGAAAAACTTAACCTGGCAATACTAGAACAACTTAACCTGGCAATACTAGAACAACTTAACCTGGCAATACTAGAGGAACTTAACCTGGCAATACCAGAAGAACTTAACCTGGCAATACTAGAAGAACTTAACCTGGCAATACTAGAAGAACTTAACCTGGCAATACTAGAAGAACTTAACCTGGCAACACTAAACAAGACTGAGAACGTTGTCAAGATGCCCAGAGGAACTGATACGATAGATAGAAAAACTATTTTGACGAAGAGACGTACATAGATGGAGGATAAAGACGCAAAATGGAGGATAAAGACGCAAAATAAGCAACAAGATTGTCCAATTACCTCTTACGTCGGAGTGTCTTTACGAAGTGGAATGATTTGGATGAGGAAACGTCAGAAGCAGAACTGATACAGTTTTAACAGAAGGGATAAAGAATTTAATATTATTTACTTAGATTTTAGTAAGGCTTTTGATAGAGTTCCGCACCATAGACTGTTAAAGAAAGTGGCAGCTCATGGCATTGGGGGAAAAGTGCTCTCGTGGATCGAGTCATGGCTCACTGACAGGAAGCAGAGTGTGTCCATAAATGGGGTTAAATCCGAGTGGGGATCTGTAACAAGTGGCGTTCCACAGGGATCAGTCTTGGGCCCGTTGTTGTTTATAATATATATCAATGATCTTGATGAAGGAATTACTAGTGATATGAGCAAATTCTCCGATGACACAAAGATAGGAAGGATAATTGATTCAAACGTAGATGTTATGGAACTTCAGGAGGATTTAAACAAACTCTATTCTTGGTCAGAAAAGTGGCAGATGCAGTTCAATGTAGATAAATGCAAGGTTCTGATGCTTGGGAGTGCCCATAACCCTAGTACTTATAAGTTAAATGATGTAGAACTTAGCCATACAGATTGCGAAAAGGACTTGGGGGTTATGGTGAGCAGCAACCTTAAACCAAGACAGCAATGCCTAAGCGTACGTAATAAGGCAAATAGATTACTGGGATTTATATCAAGAAGTGTAAGCAACAGAAGTCCAGAGGTCATACTGCAGCTTTATACATCATTAGTAAGGCCTCACCTAGATTATGCAGCTCAGTTCTGGTCTCCACATTACAGAATGGACATAAATTCGTTAGAAAACATTCAGCGTATAATGACTAAATTAATACATAGCATTAGAAATCTTCCTTATGAAGAAAGATTGAAGACTCATAAGTTACATTCACTTGTTAGACGAAGAATGAGGGGAGACCTGATCGAAGTGTATAAGTGGAAGATATTGTTTCCTATTGTTTCCTACTATGGAACAATGCTCTTCTCCAGACTAAGGGACTGACCACCTCAAAACTTTAAGGATGATGGACTGATTACATCGTCTTCAAGTATCTTCTGCTTCTATCAACTTTTCTGTACTCGACTGAAGAAGCCTACTGTGTAGGCGAAACGTTTCGAAATAAAGATACCTAACTGTTCCATGTGTCTTACCTAACAACCTGTCGCTGGAGGCAACGATGTTGGCAGACGTAGGAGTGAGGACCTGATTAGCAGGTATAGGTCAGCAATAGAGATAATTAGGAGGAAGGGTGGGAAACCTGTCATATGTGGCATTTTGCCAAGGAGAGGAGTTGGAAATGAATGGTTGTCCAGAGCAATTGGTGTCAATTGCTGGCTGGACAAATACTGTAAGGAAAATGCCGTAACATTCATTGACAACTGGGACCTCTTCTATGGCAGAAATGACATGTATGCCTGGGATGGGGTTCACTTGTCTAGGTGTGGGGTGGGAGCACTGGCCAACGCAGTGGAGGGAGCTGTTAGGTCTTTAAACTAGGAATAGTTAGTGGTATGGGTTTTGGCGGGAAAACTGTGAAGTCGCAGGGTAGTAACATGAGTACTAGGAGAACTAGTAATAGGCAAAATGAGGTGGATATTGGAAAGCCAGTGGCACTAATTGACAAGGAGAGTAATAGGTTTAGTGGAATAACAGAAAGGAGCAGGAAGGGTAAAGAGAGAGGAGGGTCATTAAATATTTATTACACAAATAGTCGCAGTGCTAGGAATAAGATGGACGAGTTGAGACTAGTTGCTAGTGCAGGTAACATAGATGTATTTGCCATTACTGAGACGTGGTTTAATTCAAAAAGTCGGGACATGCCTGCAGAATGTCACATTCAGGGTTTCAAATTGTTCCAAGTAGATAGAAGTATCAGGAAGGGGGGTGGGGTGGCATTGTATGTCCGAGATCGCTTGAACTGTTGCATAAAAACGGGTATTAAGTCTGAAGTAACACATACAGAGTGTTTGGATAGAATTTTCAGAGGGGCATGAAAAATTAATTTTAGGTGTGATATACCGTCCCCCAAATTTAGATAGGGACCAGGGGAGACTACTATGGGAGGAAATTGTTAGGGCCACAAGGCACGATAATGTAGTAATTCTAGGAGACTAACTTTAGTCATATTGATTGGAATTTCTTGACTGGGAATTTAGAATCATACGATTTCTTAGAAGTAGTTCAGGATTGTTTTTTGAAGCAGTTTGTGACAGAACCTACAAGGGGTAATAACCTGCTTGACTTAGTTCTGGCAAACAATGAATCCCTTGTTAATAATTTAGAAGTTTCAGAGGAACTGGGTGCTAGCGACCACAAATCAATTACATTTAGAATTGAATGGAAGTATGATAGTAGGGATAACTCAGTAACAGTCCCAGATTTTCGCTTAGCAGATTACGATGGGCTTAGAGAACACTTATCATCTGTTGACTGGGGTAACGAAGAGAGCTATCAATATGACAGTTTTCTGAACACAATACATGCTGCTCAAAGAACGTTTATCCCTTATAAGGAAATTAGATCAAATAGAAATGACCCAAAATGGATGAATAATAGGCTGAAATATCTACTAGGGCATAAGAAAGGAATTTATAGACGTATCAAAAGAGGCGAGGGTCATCTTATGAATCAGTATATTGACATTAAGAGGGACATTAAAAAGGGGATAAGAAAAGCTAAAAGGGACTATGAAATTAAAGTTGCTAGGGATTCTAAAACTAACCCAAAAAGTTTTTTCCAGGTCTATAGAACAAAAGTCAGAGATAAGATAGGTCCCCTTAAAAATAACTATGGGCATCTTACTGACAAAGAGAATGAAATGTGCTCGATTTTAAATAATTATTTTCTCTCGGTTTTTACACAGGAAGACACTAATAATATTCCGGTAATTAATTTTTATAGTGGATCAGAAGAAGATAAATTATGTAACATCACAGTCACTAGTGAAATGGTTGTGAAGCAGATAGACCGACTGAAGCAAAATAAGTCACCGGGTCCTGATGAGGTTTTTTCAAGGGTTCTTAAGGAATGCAAAATGGAAGTCTGTGAACCATTAACTAATATTTTTAATTTATCTCTTCAAACAGGTGTAGTGTCTGATATGTGGAAGATGGCTAATGTAATTCCTATTTTTAAAACAGGGGACAAGTCGTTACCGTCAAATTACCGCCCAATAAGCCTGACCTCAATTGTAGGCAAATTACTAGAGTCAATTATAGCTGAGATTATAAGAAGCCATCTCGATAAGCATAGCTTGATTAATGATACTCAGCATGGATTCACAAGAGGCCGGTCTTGTCTAACTAATTTATTAACTTTCTTCAGTAAAGCTTTTGAGGCTGTTGACCACGATAAAGAATTTGATATTGTTTACTTAGATTTTAGTAAGGCATTTGATAGAGTTCCGCACCAAAGACTGTTGAAGAAAGTAGCAGCTCATGGCATTGGGGGAAAAGTGCTCTCGTGGATCGAATCATGGCTCACAGACAGGAAGCAGAGAGTGTCCATAAATGGGGTTAAATCCGAGTGGGGATCAGTAACAAGTGGGGTTCCACAGGGATCAGTCTTGGGCCCGTTGTTGTTTATAATATATATCAATGATCTTGATGAAGGAATTACTAGTGACATGAGCAAATTAGCCGATGACACGAAGATAGGTAGGATAATTGATTCAAACGTAGATGTTAGGGAACTTCAGGAGGATTTAGACAAACTCTACTCTTGGTCAGAAAAGTGGCAGATGCAGTTCAATGTAGATAAATGCAAGGTTCTGAAGCTCGGGAGTGTCCATAACCCTAGCACTTATAAGTTAAATAATGTAGAACTTAGCCATACAGATTGCGAAAAGGACTTGGGGGTTATGGTAAGCAGCAACCTTAAACCAAGACAGCAATGCCTAAGCGTACGTAATAAGGCAAATAGATTACTGGGATTTATATCAAGAAGTGTAAGCAACAGAAGTCCAGAGGTCATACTGCAGCTTTATACATCATTAGTAAGGCCTCACCTAGGACACATGTGCAACATCTGGATATCTTTATTGTAGTAGACGTTTCGCTTCTACGTTTCTACTGTCTTCCTATTATGTCCTAGAATCTGTATTGATAAAGCCACTGGATGGCGAAACGTCTACTACAATAAAGATATCCAGATGTTGCACATGTGTCTTAACTTTCATATTGTCGGTATTTTATACCTTTCTTTGCACAACTTGTCAGACACTGCAACATCATGGAATCTTGGTTCAGAGGACATCTACAAGACCTTCTTCACGGCTGCTGCAACTAACCCATCTCTTTGGGAAGGACCTACTTCCACTGGGGAATCCCGCCTACCAGTGACTGACCTCGTCTGCTGCCCGTCCCATTCACTGACGCCTATAAAAAGCGCCAGTCTTCTTGCCTTTGCTCCAGACTCTCCTCCACCACGATGCTGTGAACACTAACTCCAAGGCCGAGGGACTGATTACCTCATCTTTTGTATATAGTTCTACTGTCTTCCTATTATGTCCTAGAATCTGTATTGATAAAGCCACTGGATGGCGAAACGTCTACTACAATAAAGATATCCAGATGTTGCACATGTGTCTTAACTTTCATATTGTCGGTATTTTATACCTTTCTTTGCACAAGGCCTCACCTAGATTATGCAGCTCAATTCTGGTCTCCATATTACAGAATGGACATAAATTCGTTAGAAAACATTCAGCGTAGGATGACTAAATTAATACATAGCATTAGAAATCTTCCTTATGAAGAAAGATTGAAGACTCTTAAGTTACATTCACTTGTTAGACGAAGAATGAGGGGAGACCTGATCGAAGTGTACAAGTGGAAGATAGGTATTAATAAAGGGGATATTAACAAGGTCTTGAGGATATCTCTCCAAGAGAGAACCCGCAGTAATGGATTTAAATTAGATAAGTTTAGATTTAGAAAGGACATAGGAAAGTATTGGTTTGGAAATAGGGTAGTTGATGAGTGGAACAGTCTACCTAGTTGGGTTATTGAGGCTGGGACTTTGGGTAGTTTCAAATTTAGGTTGGATAAGTACATGAGTGGGAGGGGTTGGATTTGAGAGGGACTTGCACATCGGAGCTTGTTTCTTGGGTGGCATTGAAAATTGGGTTGGTCAAATGTTGTTAGTGGGATGAATTGTAAAGGACCTGCCTAGTATGGGCCAACAGGCCTGCTGCAGTGTTCCTCCTTTCTTATGTATGTTCTTATGTTCTTATACCATTTTAATATTCAAGTGGAAGATAGGTATTAATAAAGGGGATATTAAGAAGGTCTTGAGGATGTCTCTCCAAGAGAAAACCCGCAGTAATGAATTTAAATTAGATAAGTTTAGATTTAGAAAGGACATAGGAAAGTATTGGTTTGGAAATAGGGTAGTTGATGAGTGGAACAGTCTACCTAGTTGGGTTATTGAGGCTGGGACTTTGGGTAGTTTCAAATTTAGGTTGGATAAGTACATGAGTGGGAGGGGTTGGATTTGAGTGGGACTTTCACATCAGTGGGATGAATTGTAAAGGACCTGTAATAAAGTTGGTAGAATTACCGACAATATGTAAAGTAAAAGGACACAAGTGCAACTAATGTGACATTTATTGTAGCAACGTTTCGCTCTCCAGGAGCTTTATCAAGCCATTACAAACAATACATGGACACAGAGGGTATATAAAGGCTCAGAGTGAGGTGAATACTAGTGAGGTACCATTTCGATGTTCACTAGTGGTAGTAGTAGTAGTAGTAGTGGTAGTGACAAAAGCAATTAATTCGTACATATACCCTCTGTGTCCATGTATTGTTTGTAATGGCTTGATAAAGCTCCTGGAGAGCGAAACGTTGCTACAATAAATGTCACATTAGTTGCACTTGTGTCCTTTTACTGTAAAGGACCTGCCTAGTATAGGCCAACAGGCCTCCTGCAGTGTTCCTCCTTTCTTATGTTCTTATGATACGAGGGGTCAAGAGTGTGACTGTGATAGTCATTAAGAGGCTAGTGCCCGGAGTCAGGAATCTAGTCCTACAGCAGCCAGGCGAGTACATCCAGGTACGCACTTATTGTGGGAAACGATCTGTACACCGTTATTATCAGATTGACGCTTACTTTCCGTTACAACAGCCAGAGTTTTTACAAGTATGTGAACCACTTAAGTGTGTTTCAGTCGACAGTTTTCGACACTTGGCATGGAAATTGGCTAAGACAGTTACTAGTTACCCCAAGTGGCGTTGGGTATCGTAAGTATACAGACCCGGACATAGGAGAGAGAAGCTTATGACGACGTGTCGGTCCGACTTATGACTTGTAAATGGTCCAAATGGGACCGAAATGTAATCATATGCTTCTATGTGCTGGTTATCTGCGTATTGCTTCTAGTCATTGTATTGTGTCTTTGTTTTTTTATCGTAAGTACATACTCACAGGACTAGACAAGAGAGGAGAGGGAAGGAGGGAGGTAAAGGCAGTGCAGACACGAATTCACATCATTGTCTTCGACTCGGAACTCTCTCAGTCAGATTCTCTAATCTCAGAGGCTTAGAACCACAGTGGCTCTCAGAGCCACTGTTTCTCAGACTCGCGGTCTAATATTACGATAGAAATAGATTAAGAATCCATTGTGTTGTGTTCCGGTGTCTCTTAAATAACGTCCATTTCAGGTGTTCGATAGAAATTTAAAATATTATGGTGTGTTGTGAGCATGGATACAATGAATGCCAAGGTAATTTACCCTGTGAGAAAAAAAGAATCACTGCACGGACGGGGTGTAAACCAATGGCAAGTGGGTCCTAAAACTCACTGGACAGTGCGTTAACCACTCAGCCAGTTCCCTCCCATATAAATTGTAAAATGTGGATTATGGGTCTAAATTTACTCATTGGAAATAGCTCTAAGTGTTTAGACTATCAGAATGCACGTGTAAGGCGTAGGAGTATCTATCAGGACACGCAGATTATGCTTGGTGCGGTGACGGCATTAGAAAAGTGGTATATGGATTGTAGACAATACCGACATGATAAAGAATTAGACATGTGCAACATCTGGGTATCTTTATTTGTAGACGTTTGGCCATCCAGTGGCTTTATCAATACAGGACATAATGTGAACAACGTAAAACTCTATACAAAAGATAAGGGACTGATTACCCTATCTTTTGCTTGTTCTACTTTCTTCACATTATGTCCTTGTATTGATAAAGTCAATGGATGGCAAAACGTCAACAAATAAAGACACCTAGATGTTACAAAATGTGTCTAATTCTTTATTAGAGAAGTGAGGAAAACGAAGCGTGACAACGAGGTGCACGCTGTCACTACCAGGCGACTAGCCAGGCAAGGGAGTGGACCAGAAAGTGTTACCAGGAATAATACTCTTAGTGCGACCTGAGTGCAAGGAGTTGAAACTCGTTGCATTATTCATCACAATGCAACTAGATCAATACACCCACTACCATTGTGCACTTTCTATTCTCGTGCAAGGTGAAAGCTATAATTATGTCTTCTAATGAAACTATATCTGCTGTGAGTTCATTCCTGATACACATGTAAATCCAACCGCAAGATCATCCTCATCGAGTGGTGACCTGTACTTAACTCTGTGAAGAAGTGTCTTGTGTGCTCCCGTGGACTGAACCAAGATGCCCTCCATCGAGCAACTTTACCAGCAGCTTAAGGAAGAATTGAGGGCAGCGAAGATGGAGATACGGCTATTGACTGAGGAGAACAAGAGGATTCGTAGTAGTCCTCCTGTTTCGAGTCCTCAGGTCAAGAAGGGATCGTGGTCAGTGGCTGGACAGCAGGGGACGACGAAGTTGACGATCAAGAAGACGAATGGAAAGCCAGAAACGATGAAGAAGAAAGAGACTGCTGTAGAAACTCTTGTGGAAACCTCCAACGCATTCTCGGTGCTACCCGACGAATGTGAGTCGACTACTGGGATCGTCACGACGAACGACAAGGAAGGTAAGAATATTGTAGTTGATAATTTATCAACATGTCGGTTCTCTGAACCATTCATCTACAAATATTGTAGTTGTTGGTGATAGCCAGGTTAGATACATGGATAGGGCATTCTGCTTGAAGGACAGGAGTAGGAGACAGAGGGTTTGCTTTCCTGGGGCTGGGATGGAGGACATTGTTAGCCGGCTTGACATCATGAACGGTAATGGGATCAATCCTATTATTTGCCTCAGTGCTGGAGGCAATGATGTAGGCAAGCGTAGAAGTGAGGATTTAGTTAGAAAGTTCAGGACAGCTATAGACATAATTAGGAAGAAGGGGGAGCGCCCTGTTATATGTGGCATTTTGCCTAGAAGAGGTGTTGGTAATGAATGGTTGTCCAGAGCAATTGGTATTAATTGTTGGCTGGATAAACACTAAGGATATTGCAGTACCATTCATTGACAACTGGGACAACTTCTATGGCCGAAATGACATGTATACCAGGGATGGGGTTCACTTATCCAGGGCAGGTGTGGGTTTTCTTGCTAACTCAGTTGAGGGGGTTGTTAGGAATTTAAACTAGGATTAGTTAGAGGTATGGGTTTAAAAATGATTAATAATGAGTATGGATATATTGACTTATGCTCTGATATTAAGAATCTTAATAGTAACTGTCATGGAGTAACTCTGGGTAATGATAATTTCAGGAATTGTGTAAAAACAAAGATCAATAGGAAAAATGTGCAGAAGAAAAAACATATGATGGTATTTTATGCTAACAGTCGAAGTGCAAGATTATTATTATTATAATCAAGGGGGAAGCGCTAAACCCGGAGGATTATACAGCACCTGGGGGGGGGGATGTGGAAGGCATTCAGGCTTAATTCGGGGAACTGGAGCACAGATCCAATTCCCTAAATCAAGAGCCCCTCACCAACATCAAGGAACCTTCCTTGAGGGGTCGAAGTGCAAGAAATAAAATTAATGAACTACGTTTGGTAGCATGTGCTGGGAACTTTGATATCATTGCATTAACTGAAACGTGGTATGATTTAAAGAGTCGAGATATGACTGCTGAGTGTAATATTCAGGGATTTAAGTTGTTCAATGTGGATAGATGTAATGGGAAGGGGGGAGGAGTTGCATTGTATGTTCGAGAAAATATTAATTGTTGCATAAAAACATGTATAAAAATAGATGGAGCAGTAACAGAGTCTGGGTAGAGTTCGTAGAGGGTCAAGAAAAACTAATTCTAGGTGTAATATACCGACCTCCAGGCTTGGATCAAGATAGAGGGAGACTTCTTTGGGACGAAATTGTTAGGGCTTCTAGACACAATAACATAGTCATAGTAGGGGACTTTAACTTTAGTCAAATTGACTGGAATTCTTTGACAGGTAATCTAGAGTCCAGTGACTTTATGGAAACAGTTCAGGACTGTTTTCTGAAGCAGAGCGTAACAGAGCCTACCAGGGGTAATAATTTGCTAGACCTAGTCTTGTCAAATAAGGAAACACTCGTGAATAATCTGGAGATCACTGAAGAGCTTGGCGCAAGCGATCACAAATCCATCACTTTTAGCATTAACTGGGAATGCAAGAATAATAATACAGTAAAAATCCCTGATTTTCGTTCTGCCGATTATAATGGACTTAGGGAACACCTGTCTAATGTTGATTGGGGTTATCTAGCTAATGATTTTATTGATGATAATCATACTTATGATTATGAAGGGATCTGTTTTTATGATTGTTTTCTTAATAATGTACACCGTGCCCAAAGTATATACATTCCCCAGAGAGATATTAGGTCTAATAATAACGATCCCAAATGGGTTAACAGGAGGCTAAAGCATCTATTAGGGGAGAAAAGGGGAATTTATTGGCGCATCAGAAGAGGAGAGGTTAACCTTACTGACCAATATGTTCAGCTTAAAAGAGAAGTAAAAAAGGGGATTAGAAAGGCTAAACGTGACTATGAAATTAAAGTTGCTAATGAATCAAAGACTAATCCAAAGGGGTTCTTTCAAGTGTATAGGACGAAAGTGAAGGAAAAAGTAGGACCTCTGAAAATTGGGAATGGACAGCTGACGGATAATGAACTGGAAATGTGTTCCTTATTTAATGACTATTTTTTGTCAGTTTTTACACAGGAAGATGTAAATGAGATTCCAGTAATTAACAATTTAGTTCCTGATGAATTTAAGTTAACTAATATTACTGTCACGAGGGACATGGTTATTAAACAGATAGACAAACTGAAGCAAAGTCCCCGGGACCCGATGAGCTGTTTTCCAGGGTACTTAAGGAATGCAAGATGGAGCTTAGTCAGCCATTAACGAGTGTATTCAGTACGTCCATCCTTACCGGTGTTGTGCCAGAGTTGTGGAAGATGGCTATTGTGGTTCCTATATTCAAATCAGGGGATAAGTCCACTCCTTCAAATTACCGTCCAATAAGCCTGACATCTATAGTGGGCAAGTTATTAGAATCAATTATAGCTGACATTATCAGAAGTCACCTTGAAGAGCATAACTTGATAAATGAATCTCAGCATGGATTCACGAGAGGTCGTTCCTGCCTGACAAACTTACTGACGTTCTTCAATAGAACATTTGAGGCAGTTGACAGTGATAAGGAATATGATATTGTTTATTTGGATTTTAGTAAAGCTTTCGATAGAGTACCTCACAAGAGACTCTTAAGAAAAGTGGCAGCTCATGGTATAGGAGGTAAACTTCTAGCATGGATTGAGGCATGGCTTACCAATAGAAAATAGAGAGTTACCATTAATGAAGTGAAATCTGAATGGGGATTAGTCACTAGTGGCGTTCCACAAGGATCAGTTTTAGGCCCTCTCTTGTTCATAATTTACATTAATGACCTTGATGAAGGGATTACGAGTGACATACCTGGAGGTTACCTGGAGGTTATTCCGAGGATCAACGCCCCCGCGGCCCGGTCCATGACCAGGCCTCCCGATGGATCAGGGCCTGATGAACTAGGCTGTTACTGCTGGCCGCACGCAGTCCAACGTACGAGCCACAGCCCGGCTGATCCGGCACTGACTTTAGGTATCTGTCCAGCTCTCTCTTGAAGGCAGCCAGGGGTTTATTGGCAATTCCCCTAATGCTTGATGGGAGGCTGTTGAACAGTTTTGGGCCCCGGACACTTATGGTGTTTTCCCTTAGTGTACCAATGGCGCCCCTACTTTTTATTGGGGGCATTTTGCATCGCCTGCCCAGTCTTTTACTTTCGTAGGGAGTGATTTCTGTGTGCAGATTTGGGACCATTCCTTCCAAGATTTTCCAAGTGTAGATTATGATATATCTCTCCCTCCTGCGTTCCAACGAGTACAAGTCAAGTGCTTCCAAGCGTTCCTAGTTAAGGTGCTTGACAGAACTTATACGTGCAGTAAAGGATCTCTGTACACTCTCTAGATCTGCGATTTCACCTGCTTTGAATGGAGATGTTAATGTACAGCAGTATTCCAGCCTAGAGAGAACAAGTGATTTGAAAAGGATCATCATGGGCTTGGCATCTCTCGTTTTGAAAGTTCTCATTATCCATCCTATCATTTTCTTTGCACGTGCGATCGTGGCACTGTTGTGATCCTTGAAAGTGAGATCCTCAGACATTACTACTCCCAGGTCCCTTACATTATTTTCCGCTCTATTGTATGGCCGGAGTCAGTAGTATACTCTGTTCTAATTATCTCCTCCAGTTTTCCATAACGGAGTAGTTGGAATTTGTCCTCATTGAACATCATATTGTTTACCGTTGCCCATTGGAAAACTTTGTTTATATCTTCTTGGAGGTTAACCGCGTCCTCAGCAGATGACAGCCTCATGCAGATCCTAGTATCATCCACAAAGGATGATACGGTGCTGTGGTGTACATCTCTGTTTATGTCTGATATGAGGATAAGGAATAAGATGGGGGCGAGTACTGTGCCTTATGGAACAGAGCTCTTCACTATGGCAGCCTCCGATTTAACTCTGTTGACCACTACTCTTTGTGTTCGATTTGTTAGGAAGTTGAAGATCCATCTCCTCACTTTCCCAGTTATTCCTTTAGAACGTATTTTATGGGCTATTACGCCATGATCGCATTTGTCAAATGCTTTTGCAAAGTCTGTGTATATTACATCTGCATTCTGATTTTCTTCCAGTGCATCCAAGGCCATGTCATAGTGATCCAGTAGTTGTGAGAGGCAGGAGCGACCTGCCCTGAACCCATGTTGCCCTGGATTGTGCAGATTTTGGGAATCCAGGTGATTTGCAATCCTGCTTAACACTCTTTCAAAGATTTTTATGATGTGGGACGTCAGAGCTATTGGTCTATAGTTCTTAGCTAATGCTTTGCTGCCACCTTTATGGAGTGGGGCTATATCCGTTGTTTTAAGTGACTGTGGAATTTCACCCATGTCCAAGCTCCTCCTCCATAGTGTACTTAGGGCACGCGAGAGGGGTTTCTTGCAGTTCTTAATGAAAACAGAGTTCCACGAGTCTGGGCCCGGGGCTGAGTGCATAGGCATGTTGTCAATGGCTTTTTCGAATTCTATCGGAGTTAGGGTAATGTCGGAAATCTGGCATACATTTATGGAGTTTTGAGGCTCATTCATGAAGAAATCATTTGGGTCGTCGATCCTCAGACCGATTAGTGGTTCACTACACACAGAGTCGTACTGGGATTTCAAAATTTCACTCATTTCCTTGTTGTCGTCTGTGTAAGTCCCATCCTGTCTGAGTAAGGGCCCGATACTAGATGTGGTATTTGCCTTGTTTTTGGCATATGAAAAGAAATATTTTGAATTTCTTTAAATTTCACTAATAGCTTTAAGCTCCTCCTGCCTCTCCTGGTTCCTGTAAGAGTCATTTAGCTTAAGTTCGATAGTTTCCACTTCCCTGGTCAGCGCCTCCTTTCGTGTATCAGATATTCTAGCACTCCTGAGGAGCTCAGTGACTCTTCGTCGTCTTCTGTAGAGGGAGCATCTTTTTCTCTCCAGTTTACTCCTGCTCTTCTTCTTTCTTAGGGGAATATGCCTAGAACATGCTTCGGCTACCAGGAAGTTGATCCTTTCAAGGCACTGGTTTGGATCCATGTCATTTAAGACATCTTCCCAACATGTTTCGTTTAGGACATGGTTTACCTGGTCCCAGTTGATGTTCTTGTTGTTGAAATTGTATTTTGTGAAGACACCTTCACAGGTACATGCATTCTGCTGTTCAGGACCCCTATGCATGTACGTCTGGACTTCGATTAGATTGTGATCGGAATTAGTTGTTTTTGATATTCTTATGTCTCTTATCAGGTCCTCATTATTTGTGAAGATAAGGTCAAGTGTGTTTTCTAGTCTTGTTGGCTCCACTTTCTGCTGGCTTAAGGTGTGTTTTTCGCAGAGACTTAGTAGCTCATGTGTGTGTGACCTTTCATCTACGCTACCTCCGGGGATTGTTTCAGCTATAACATTATTTGCTACATTCTTCCATTTTGTATGCCTTAGGTTGAAATCACCAAGCAGTAAGATGTTTGGGGAGGGAGCTGGAAGGTTTTCCAAACAGTAATCGATTTTCAGTAGCTGTTCCTTGAACTGTTGTGAGGCTGCATCTGGTGGCTTGTATACAACCACAATGACTAGGTTTTGGTTCTCGATCTTTATTGATAGAACTTCAACTACCTCATTTGTGGTGTTCAGCAACTCCGTGCAGATAAGGGACTCTTTGACATACAGGCCAACCCCCCCTTGTTGCCTGTTTTTTCTGTCGCATCTAAAAAGGTTGTAACCACTTATCCATATTTCACTGTCAAAGTGATCTTTTGTGCGAGTCTCTGTGAAGGCTGCAAACATTGCATTAGACTCCACTAGAAGTCCACTGATAAATGGTATTTTGTTGTTGGTGGATGGCTTAAGGCCCTGTATATTAGCAAATATGAACGAGGTTGTATTCTGTGTTTGTTGGGGGGATTTTGTTATTGGCATCAGTAGTTGTAATTCTGGAGGGCCATGGGTGGCCACTGGCTGCGCCTCCAGTCCAACAAGGCTCCAAGGTGGTGGACTATTTTTGTTATTTCCTTCCATTTTCTTTTTTCGTTTCCTGCCACTAAAAAATCACCTGGAGTTGGGTTGTCATAGCTACTATTGTTTGTCTTGTGGGGTCTGTGCCTCCTGGTCCCTTTTAGATTGTATGCAGGGCACTCGATGTTGTAACACTGCTTCTGGAGGACCGAGGAGTGGCACATTTTTGGGTGAAAGAAAGTACAGGAAGAAGAACGACACACTCCTTTAGACAGGAGGTCGCTACATTTTTTGGGATGGTCAAAGTTGCATGTCCCATTTTTTTCCCCTGTTATTCCATGCTTACAGATGCCCCAAGCATAATATTTGCACAAATTCACCTTTGGTTGAGAATTGTTGGGAGGTGTGTTGTCAATTTCTGCAGGTTCTGGGACTGCACTATAATCCTCAGTATCCAAGCCAGGGCCACCCCGTCCTGGATTCCATCTACTTTCCCCAGTAGAGGAAGAAGGAGGAGACTCCTCTCCTACATCTGTACTGTGGGCCACGGTCTTGTGCAATGATGGTTGTATATTTACGGTTTTAGATGGTTGTATATTTACTCTTTTTGTGGTGGTTTTGGTAGTGTCCCTAGGAGAGTCTGGGCTGGCAGTAAGGTTGAGGGCTGGGTCTGGGTCAGCACTGGGGCTGGGGGCTGGGGCTGGGTCTGGGTCAGCGGCTGGGCCTGGGCCAGCACCAGCACTGTGGGTATTAGTGCTATGGCTGGGGGAGCCTGGGCCAGCACCAGCACTGTGGGTATTAGTGCTATGCCTGGGGGAGCCTGGGCCAGCACCAGCACTGTGGGTATTAGTGCTATGACTGGGGGAGCCCGGGCCAGCACCAGCACTGCGGGTATTGGTGCTATGCCTGGGGGAGCCTGGGCCAGCACCAGCACTGTGGGTATTAGTGCTATGACTGGGGGATGGGTCTGGCTTAGCACCATGTGGGTGACTAGATAGTTTCGAGTCATCTGTTGTGGTATGGACATTCTGCATTTTTTGATACACTATCTCTTGCTCCCATGTTTTATATATTTTTGGTAGACTATCTAAGAGGTCATCCTTGTTTTCTTGATTATTTTTATCATTTATTACTCTCCTTAGTACCTTTCTGATACCTGCCCAACCTTGCACAACCAGAAGCACCTTGCTAGTTCGAGGTCATTTTTTGAGGCTGTATTTAGTCTAGTACAAGAGATATGGTGTTTGGAAGAGCATAGGTTGCATGTGATTCTGGATTTCCTTCCAAGGATTTTTTTACATGTCCCACAGATATGCTGTGCTGACATCCTGTCTGTATCCTACTACACTCTGTATGCCACGGAAGAAAACTGATTTCCACTTTACCTTTCTCTTGCTGGTGCCAGTAATATGCAAGATGTATTTATACGAACCAAGTTTGCAGTATGTGGGTGGTGGTGTAGGGTGGGTGTAGGGTGGGTGTGAGCCGGGCAGACTTGCCCACACTGCCACACTTCACTATTTTTTTTTTACTATTATTTTTATTATTATTATTATTATTATTATTATTTAAATTCCTTTTATGTAGTGCTGCACACTGGTTATCTCAAGGATATACACTGTATTCTTTCAAAATACACTTTTCACTGTGTTATACTGGGATCATTGTTTTATTATTTACAGAGCAGCTAGGCCTACGCTAACTTTACCCTACACTTCTATGGAAAAGATTATTTCCTGTTTAGTAGAGGTAACGGTTGTATGCTCAATTTATGTATGCTGTGATTCCCTGCACCTCAATGCTACCACCACTCGTTTCATATCTTATGACTATAGTAGTTACTTATCCGTTATTAACACTTCACTGGACCTCTGGCAATAGTTCGCTAGTGCCAGTCGCTTGTAAGATATTCCCCTTTCTACACTATATATTGTACGCTATACTTGGGGATAATTAAGATTACTCTTATCTACAATTTAGTTCACAATGTCACTGCACATATATATCCTTGTCACTCACTATATTACTTATAGATAGATCGATATTTGTTTATTTCCACTTGTGTCGACATCTGGCAATAATTCACTAGTGCTGGTCAGGTCTATTTCCCACGGTAACCGTTTCTCCACAGGCACTCTCCATGTGACACAATAATCCATATTTTCCTATTTAGCGTTCACTGATATTCCTTTTTTGTTTGTTCAAAGGAGTATATGCACTTTATGGTATATGCGCATTCTGTTCCTTCTGCTACTATCTAGACCCGCAGTTTTTGACGGAGCACAAACGCGCGCGGCTGTCCCCTCACACTGTGCACTAAACGTGATGATACAAAGATAGGCCGTATAATTCACTCTGAGGAGGATATCAATGAACTCCAGGACGATTTGGACAAATTAATGTCTTGGTCTGAAAAATGGCAGATGAAGTTCAATGTGGATAAGTGTAAGGTACTTGCCCTTGGTGATGAAAATAACCCTCGAAGCTATAATCTAGGTGAAGTAGAGCTTGATCATACAGAATGTGAAAAAGACTTGGGAGTCATGGTAAGCAGAAATCTAAAGCCAAGACAGCAGTGCCTTAGTGTGTGCAACAAGGCCAACAGATTACTTGGATTTATCTCAAGAAGTATAAGTAACAGAAGTCCAAAAGTTATTTTACAGCTCTATACATCACTAGTTTATCTGGAGTTTATCTGGAGTGAGTTCCGGGGGTCAACGCCCCCGCGGCCCGGTCTGTGACCAGGCCTCCTTAGGTCAGTGTCCCAGGATGCGACCCACACCAGTCGACTAACACCCAAGTACCCATTTTACTGATGGGGAACATAGACAACAGGTGGAAAGAAACACGGCCAATGTTTCTACTCTGCCTGGGAATCGAACCCAGGCCCTCACCGTGTGAAGCGAGAGCGTTAACCACCAGGCCACCAGAGCCTCATTTAGATTATGCTGCTCAGTTTTGGTCCCCTTACTACAGGATGGACATAGACTCATTAGAGAACATACAGAGAAGAATGACTAAAATGATTTACTGTGTAAGGAACCTACCGTATGAAGATAGACTTAAAGCCTTAAATGTCCACTCTCTGGAGAGGCGTAGAATGAGGGGAGATATCATTGAAGTGTATAAGTGGATGACAGGCATAAACAAGGGAGATATTAATAAAGTACTGAGGGTGTCGAACCAGGTAAGAACCAGAAATAATGGATATAAGTTGGATAAATTTAGATTTAGAAAGGACATAGGTAAGTACTGGTTTTCTAACAGAGTTGTAGATGCGAGGAACAGTCTTCCCAGTGGGGTGATAGAGGCTAGGACCTTGGGTAGCTTTAAGAAGAGACTGGACAAATGAGTGGGAGGGGCTGGGTTTGATTGGTGTCATGGGGTACGGGAGTTATTTCTTGGGTAGCTTTAGGTAGAGGTCGTTTTGATAAGGACCTGCCTCGTATGGGCCAGTAGGCCTCTGCAGTGTTCCTACATTCTTATGTTCGTGGGGGAGACTGATTCCTGAAGTAGCAGTTTGTGACGTCTTCCTGGAATGTGGTGAGAAGTGTCACCTTCCTCCCCTGACATACCAAGTGTGCGCTTGTATTCTCTTCTCCCAATTCTCCCTCACACAGATTACCCCCCCTCCCCCTCTCTCATATATATATATATATATATATATATATATATATATATATATATATATGTATATATATATTATATATATATATATATTTTATTATTTTTTTTTTATTATCACACCGGCCGATTCCCACCAAGGCAGGGTGGCCCGAAAAAGAAAAACTTTCACCATCATTCACTCCATCACTGTCTTGCCAGAAGGGTGCTTTACACTACAGTTTTTAAACTGCAACATTAACACC
The DNA here is from genome assembly GCF_038502225.1 of Cherax quadricarinatus. NCBI lineage: Eukaryota > Metazoa > Arthropoda > Malacostraca > Decapoda > Parastacidae > Cherax > Cherax quadricarinatus. The sequence goes on from NC_091374.1 coordinate 15,198,969, forward strand.
CCTCCTTCAGAGTGCAGGCACTGTACTTCCCATCTCCAGGACTCAAGTCCGGCCTGCCGGTTTCCCTGAATCCCTTCATAAATGTTACTTTGCTCACACTCCAACAGCACGTCAAGTATTAAAAGCCATTTGTCTCCATTCACTCCTATCAAACACGCTCACGCATGCCTGCTGGAAGTCCAAGCCCCTCGCACACAAAACCTCCTTTACCCCCTCCCTCCAACCCTTCCTAGGCCGACCCCTACCCCGCCTTCCTTCCACTACAGACTGATACACTCTTGAAGTCATTCTGTTTCGCTCCATTCTCTCTACATGTCCGAACCACCTCAACAACCCTTCCTCAGCCCTCTGGACAACAGTTTTGGTAATCCCGCACCTCCTCCTAACTTCCAAACTACGAATTCTCTGCATTATATTCACACCACACATTGCCCTCAGACATGACATCTCCACTGCCTCCAGCCTTCTCCTCGCTGCAACATTCATCACCCACGCTTCACAACCATATAAGAGCGTTGGTAAAACTATACTCTCATACATTCCCCTCTTTGCCTCCAAGGACAAAGTTCTTTGTCTCCACAGACTCCTAAGTGCACCACTCACTCTTTTTCCCTCATCAATTCTATGATTCACCTCATCTTTCATAGACCCATCTGCTGACACGTCCACTCCCAAATATCTGAATACGTTCACCTCCTCCATACTCTCTCCCTCCAATCTGATATTCAATCTTTCATCACCTAATCTTTTTGTTATCCTCATAACCTTACTCTTTCCTGTATTCACCTTTAATTTTCTTCTTTTGCACACCCTACCAAATTCATCCACCAATCTCTGCAACTTCTCTTCAGAATCTCCCAAGAGCACAGTGTCATCAGCAAAGAGCAGCTGTGACAACTCCCACTTTGTGTGTGATTCTTTATCTTTTAACTCCACGCCTCTTGCCAAGACCCTCGCATTTACTTCTCTTACAACCCCATCTATAAATATATTAAACAACCACGGTGACATCACACATCCTTGTCTAAGGCCTACTTTTACTTTTACTTTATATATATATATATATATATATAAAGTAAAAGGACACAAGTGCAACTAATGTGACATTTATTGTAGCAACGTTTCGCTCTCCAGGAGCTTTATCAAGCTTGATAAAGCTCCTGGAGAGCGAAACGTTGCTACAATAAATGTCACATTAGTTGCACTTGTGTCCTTTTACTTTACATATTGTCGGTAATTCTACCAACTTTATTACATATATATATATATATATATATATGTCGTGCCGAATAGGCAGAACTTGCGATCTTGGCTTAAATAGCAACGCTCATCTTGCCATATAGGAATAGCGAAAATTTGAGTATGCAATAATTTCGCCAAAATCATTCTGAACCTTCCGATAAGAATATATTTCACTATGTTTAACATTAAATTAATGTAAACAAATCTAAAATATATTTAGTTAGGTTAGGCTAAAATAAATTGTTCTTGTTATAATAAGGTTAGGTAAGTTTTCTAAGTTCCTTTTGGAGCAAAATTTAAATTTTTTACATTAACATTGTAATAAAGTTGGTAGAATTACCGACAATATGTAAAGTAAAAGGACACAAGTGCAACTAATGTGACATTTTATTGTCACATTAGTTGTACTTGTGTCCTTTAACTTTACATTAACATTAATGAAAAAAATATATCTTTAAACGTATAAGAGAAAATTTTAGAAAGGACTTAATTTTAAATGAGTTCTTGCTAATTGACCAGTTTTACATATTCGGCACGATATATATATATATATATATATATATATATATATATATATATATATATATATATATATATATATATATATATATATTAGAAAGAATAAGAGGTGTGTGTGTGTACTCACCTAATTGTGTTTGCAGGGGTCGAGACTCAGCTCCTGGCTCCTGTGTGTGTGTGTGTGTGTGTGTGTGTGTGTGTGTGTGTGTGTGTGTGTGTGTGTGTGTGTGTGTGTGTGTGTGTGTGTGTGTGTGTGTGTGTAATAGGCTTGGGTCAGCTTATCTGCTGGAGAGCCTGCCTTTTTAAGAGATCGACTTGCTCAAACATAGAGTTTTGAAACCTGGTGAATTCTGTTTGATATCGAATATCATGTTTATGCGAGACTGAAATACGGGGCCTGATATCTCTTTCCCTTGGCGAGGCCAAACATGCATCTCTGACCTTAACTCGTGTTCAAAAGGACTCAGATACTCACAATATGTACAAAGTCACCACGGATGAGTAGTTTTTTTTATTATTTTGAGAGGGGATTTGGACTTACACTTCCAGCCATTTTGGCATATTTTCTGAATGTTGTTTATCGAAGGGATAAAATACGTTTGCATGTTTAGATCGGGAGATACATTAATGTACTCGGTTATGAGAAGGAAAATGTACACACACACACAAACCGCATTGGTGTATCTGCCATGGATGCTCTCTCACACACACCCACAGGATTCATACATAGCTTTAAGGAGAGGTATAACAAGGTTCTTAGAACAAGGAGTAGACCTAGTAGCAACCAGCGAAGAGGCGGGGCCAGGAACTATGACTCGACTCGTGCAACCACAACTATACGAGTACACACACACACCACACACACAGACACAAACACACACAAACACACCACACACACACACACACATACACCACATACACACAACACACACACACACACACACACACACACACACACACACACATACACACGCACACACGCACACACGCACATATGGGAAACTCCGAAGTACCAGTCAACATCAGAGAAATTTTTACTATCGAAACATTAATTAGCGGATGAAAAAGATTCGGAACATTGACAGCAACCACAGAAAAACAGTGAAGTAGTATATAAAAACAGAAAAAGGGAAAAATATATAGGAATGTCTGTATGTGTTTGTCAGTAAACCTAGGGAACGGACACAAAGCAAGGACAATAAAAAAAAATCTTAATAGGCAGAATCCGTAATGTTTATTAACTGCATTCGAGCACTTAACAGTAGCTTTCCTCAGTCAAATACAGAGGCAGCAGGTATAGCAGTGAAATGAAAATGATGCAATCAGTCCATTAACCTTGGAGAAATAGCATTTGAGGTGGTCAGTCCCTCAGCCTGGAGAAGAGTTCAGATCTCCATGTTGCACATGTGTCTTAATCATCAACTTGTCGGTATTTTGTATCATTTTCAACATAGCATCTCCTAGACACCACATCCTGGAGGAGAAGCCAGGAGGAGGAACTATAGGGAGAGATCACCTCTCACATGCACTGCGAGACAGGATTGTCTATATCTGTCTCTGCCTGATAAACAAAGCAGCCTATGACAGTTTACTGCTATAAGCTGTGGGAAGGATAAACTTTTGGTAGGAAACACTGACGCAAGCATTGACGCTGACATGATTAGAAATGCGCTACAGCCCCACCACCAACACACGTCGCCACACATTACTACTACCATCATCACAGATTACTACCATCATCGCAGATCACTATCATCACAGTTCACTACCATCACCACCACACGTCACCAAACACACGTCACTACCATCACCACACGTCACCAACATCACCACACGTCACCACCAAACACACATCACCACACGTCACCACCATCACCACACGACCCCACTAAACACGTCACCACATCTCATCTATACTGGAAAGGAAATCAGTTACATAAATGAGGCCTGAGAGAGGATAGTCAGATTCCTGGGGATTAGAGCAAGCTAGTGCAGGAGTGTGCAAGTGAGATAACAGAGTCTGCAAAACCTAGGAGGAGGTACAGGAAGATAAGGTGGAAAAGGGGACAGAGGTAGACGAGGTGGAAGAGATGGCAAAGAGGTGACGGGGAAGAAAACTAGATGTATAAGACAGAGGAGAGGAACGATAACAGGAAGGACGAGAAGAGGGAGGCGGGAATAGTAAAATAAAAAGGAAGAATAGGAAGATGAGAGAAGACAGACGTAGAGGAAGTAGAAGAGATCATTTACTAAAATGTGTATAACTAAAGTCAGAAGAATAACAACCCATGTCAGCAAAAAAGAATATAATAATACGTAGAAGACGAAGAGGATGAGGAAGAAGAATTAGGTGACAATTATGAATATGAGGAATAAACAAAATATAAAAAAAAAACAAGATTAAAAACCAGCCAAAGAAAAGACAAACAAACAATTTAGAAAAAGAGTTAAAAGCGAAGAGAAGAAAGAAGGTGGCAAAAGGAAGAGAAGAAAGAGCAGGAGGAGGCGATTGGAAGAGCCGAGTCTCACAGCCTGGCCTCAGATACACGGGCAAGCACACACACACATGTATATATATGTTAATACAACTGCTTATTTGCACATATTACATTCGTGTAAATACTCTACTGTATATTTGTCCTGTCCAAGTGTGTATGTATGTATAATATATATATATATATATATATATATATATATATATATATATATATATATATATATATATATATATATATATATATATATATATATATATATATATATATATATATATATATATATATATATATATATATATATGCAAAACAACCACTTTGAAAGAATAGAGAAATTCCAAGCGCTTTCGTGACTACTCACATTATCAAGGAATTATGGTAATGTAGTAGTCACGAAAGCGCTTGGAATTTCTCTATTCTTTCAAAGTGGTTGTTTTGCATATTCTGAAATCACCTGTTTACTGTGATCTTATTGCATAATATATATATATATATATATATATATATATATATATATATATATATATATATATATATATATATATATATATATATATATAATGTCGTGCCTTATAGGTAAAACTGGTCAATTAGCAAGAACTCATTTAAAATTAAGTCCTTTCTAAAACTGTCTCTTATACGTTTTATTATATATTTGTTTTATTTATATTAATGTAAAATTTGATAATTTTGTACCAAAAATAAGTTAGAAAACTTACCTAGCCTTAATATAACAAGCGCAATTTAATTTAGACTAATCCAACTAAATATATTTTAGATAAGTTTACAATAATTTAATAATAAACAATGAAATATATTTTTTTCGTTAGGTTCAGAATGATTTTTGCAAAATTATTGCATACACAAATTTGAGCTTTCCTTATTCGGCAAGAACAGCATTGCTATTTAAGCCAAAATCGCAAGTTTTCCCTATTCGGCACCATAATATATATATATATATATATATATATATATATATATATATATATATATATATATATATAATATATATATATATATATCCTTTGGCCACTGTTATATTCATAACAAAGCGTTAAACCCATAGTGGTCCTCCAGTGCCAGTGCTAGTGCCAGTGCTAGTGCCAGTGCCAGTGCTAGTGCCAGTGCCTCAGTCATTGGGAAAAACCAGTTTTGATCCGAGGATCAACACTAGGCCCCTAAATGAAGTGAAGCATATATTTTGTGGACACTATTTACATATTATTCTTTGTAATACATGTAAATTATTATAATTCTGTGTGTTATATTCAAATTCAAAATACTTGCTCAAAATATTTCTAAACTCGATTTCACTTTGAACGTATCACAGATTCGTTGAAAATATCTAACCAAGACAAGACTCGCAGCCGTAGAATCAAGTTGGAGAAGTGTTGATTTGGGAAGTGTATTAGGGAAGTGGAGAAGTGGTGATTTGGGAAGTGTATAGGGAAGTGGAGAAGTGGTGATTTGGAAAGTGTATAGGGAAGTGGAGAAGTGGTGATTTGGAAAGTGTATAGGGAAGTGGAGAAGTGGTGATTTGGGAAGTGTATAGGGAAGTGGAGAAGTGTTGATTTGGAAAGTGTATAGGGAAGTGGAGAAGTGGTGATTTAGAAAGTGTATAGGGAAGTGGAGAAGTGGTGATTTGGAAAGTGTATAGGGAAGTGGAGAAGTGTTGATTTGGAAAGTGTATAGGGAAGTGGAGAAGTGGTGATTTGGGAAGTGTATAGGGAAGTGGAGAAGTGGTGATTTGGAAAGTGTATAGGGAAGTGGAGAAGTGTTGATTTGGAAAGTGTATAGGGAAGTGGAGAAGTGGTGATTTGGAAAGTGTATAGGGAAGTGGAGAAGTGGTGATTTGGAAAGTGTATAGGGAAGTGGAGAAGTGGTGATTTGGAAAGTGTATAGGGAAGTGGAGAAGTGGTGATTTGGGAAGTGTATAGGGAAGTGGAGAAGTGTTGATTTGGGAAGTGTATAGGGAAGTGGAGAAGTGTTGATTTGGAAAGTGTATTGGGAAGTGTATAGGGAAGTGGAGAAGTGGTGATTTGGGAAGGATATAAGGAAGCACTAGTTTGGCAATAGAGTTGTAGATATGGGGAATAATTTCCTAGGTGTGTGTGGTGTGGTGATTGAGAGTTAGACCTGCCAAGCATGGGCCAGTAGGCCTACTGCCGTGTTTTATCAATCTTGAGACCTCTTGTATGATTGAAGCCTCTTTATGAATTCCAAATACACTTACTCTCAAAAGTAATTACTCTTAATTACCTTTGCACCAAAATAATCCATTTTGGAAGAGTATAATTTCATTACATATTGAATTATATTTATTTATTCCAGTATATTTTTTTTCTAACAACATTACAAAATTTACCTGATTAGTTCAACAGTTAGTAGTCCTACCTCAGCTTTCTGTACAAGTATAAATGGTATAAAATATCGACGCGATGGAAAATTAGGTATAAACAGAAGAGTCATCGCCAGGGAAGAAGACTCTCAGAGACGTAGATGCTTGGAAGCTTCACTCGTCTGTATAACTAACAATTTCAACACGAAAAATGGCTTGTACAACATAGGTGAACCCCTTGCCATGGAACTTCTTCAAAGGCTTCAGGGGATTTCTTCAAAGGATTCAGTTGAGCCTCTTGCCAGGGAACTTCTTCATCGTTATCCTACATAACGTATCTCCAGTCCGTCCCGTGCAGGTCAGCCTCAAATCCAACCTACCCAACATTCTCTACCTGACACTCCACACTATATATATATATATATATATATATATATATATATATATATATATATATATATATATATATATATATACTATTGTACTCTTCACCCAGGTAGATCCGTTTGTGACTTGATAAAGCCCACTGTGTGGGCGAAACGCAGTCAATAAAGGATAGCATTATACTGCATTTGTGTGTATTTTTCCTTTTTGTACAGGACATTCTTGATTAGTAAGTCTTATTATCCTCTGATGGTCGTTTATCTCTTCTAAATATGGCAGAGAATACAATCAGAATACATCTGAAAGTATCGTAACACTGTTGTATTTACAGGTAGTACACTGCAAAAGCCTGCCGTGCAGGCGAAACGTTTCCCTAATAAAGGCATTGAAGTGTTCCAAACGTCTCTTATTCACCACAGTCCGAATGTACACGAAAAAATACCGAAGACTAACATTTTCTGATGAGAACAGAAAATACCGAAGACCAGCATAAAGTGGTGAGAATGTTGACAGAAAAACGGTTATCCACAAACCAGGGTAGGGGCGGGGTTCGAACCCCAAGGCGAGTGAGTCATAAAACTCCATAGCTGTCAGCGTGTATGGATTTAAGGAATATTTCTCCTCTTTCGGGAAGACTGTCATATAGTCTTGGTGTCCTTTTAAATGAAATTTAATGGCGGGAAATTGACCGTTTAATTTTTCCATGAAAGTTTTAAATGGTCCCCAGTAGTCTGTCTGTCTGTCTGTCTGTCTGTCTGTGTCTGTCGCTCTCTCTATCTCTCTCTCTCTCTCTCTTGGGGGGAAAATGTCATGAAGGCAGAGACATAGGTTACAAAGAAGCCTTTATTGGGGCGACATTTCGCTCTAAGGAGACCTGTTTGAATAATGTTTCGCTCTAAAGGAGAGAGAGAGAGAGAGAGAGAGACTTCATCTCAGCACTATACCACGACCTAAGACTTCACTATTAATATCTCACTATAAGTATGAACACTCATCTTAACAACTGTCACCTTTCCACAAAGGGCTTACAGCACATTTCTAAGTTAGGTTAAAATAGAAAACAAAACAATGGCCGCTTCGCCAGACCAAACACTTCCTGGCGAACACCACAACAATGGCACTTCGCCAAACACTTCCTGGCGAACACCACAACAATGGCGCTTCGCCAGACCCAACTGATGAGCCTGAAAATGAGCCCATCACTATTTCCCTAAACTCCGACGACCTGGCGAAGAAAAAGAGCGAGGAAATGTTTTGAAAGATGAGGGAAATGATAGCGATTATAGAAAGCCAATAATATACGACTCGGGATAGATAAGGGATAAGTAGGAAATAACGGAGTAGGAGGAAGAGGGAATGGAAGATAGAGGAAGAGATGGTGTAGAAGTAGCAGGAAGTGGAAGAAAGAGGAAGAGGAGATATAGGAGAAAGAGGTGAACAACAAGCAGAGAGATCAAGAGGAAAGAGGAGGAATAGGGAATGGATAAAGATAGAGGAAAGGGAGGTGTAGGAGGAACAGGTGGTGTAGAAGTACCAGGAAGCAGAGGAAAGAGTTAGAGAAGATATAAGGAAAAAGGTGCAGAAGTAAGAATAAGAGGAGAAAAGAGGAAGAGGAGAAAAGAAGCAGCAGTATGATGAAGACCTGGAATATGAGGGAAAAAAGTCGAGAAGGGTATGGAGGAAGAGAACAAGGAAGAAAAAGGAAGAGAAAACAGCAAACAAAGGGGAAGAAGGTTGGAGATAATAGGGATAAAGAGGAGGGAAAGAGGGAGAGAAGCAAACAAGAAACAAGGGCGTAAGAAAGTAATGAGAATAAAGAGGAGAATAAGGAAGATGGGAAATAACGAATAAAATTGTTTCGTAAGTCCACAACACAGGTAAATAAAGTTGGAGAAGAGAAGAAAGAAGAGGTAAAGGGGATAGATGAATAAAGAAGTAAATATGAATAAAAGAAGAAAGCCTGCAAAGTGAAACAAGGAAAGGTGCGAACTTGAGAGAGAGAGAGAGAGAGAGAGAGAGAGAGAGAGAGAGAGAGAGAGAGAGAGAGAGAGAGAGAGAGAGAGAGAGAGAGAGAGAGGGAGAGAGAGAAGGAGAGAAAGAACGAGAGAGAGAGAGAGAGAGAGAGAGAGAGAGAGAGAGAGAGAGAGAGAGAGAGAGAGAGAGAGAGAGAGCAAGAAGTAGGTAAAACAGGTTTTCAAGACGCGTGTGGTACGGGTCTTCAATCCTGGTAAGGTCAGGTCTTCAAGACGTGGTGTTGAACCATCTTATCTCCCCTCAATGCAGATAAAATAAATCCTCTTGAAATTTACTATGCTGTTCCTCTTATCTCAGAGCTATAAACCTGCTGCACTTGTGTTCTATACTGTGTGAGGGAGGGAGGTCCTGAAGGTGTCTGGCTTTCCTCTTGAATCCGAGATTGCAGACTTAGCTTATCCAACAAGGCTGAGTTTTGTCCAGTAGCATGACAGTAAAATTGTGCTTAACCCAAAGAAATTATTAAATTATCTTATTATATATATACACACACACACATATATATATATATATATATATATATATGTCGTGCCGAATATGTAAAACTGGTCAATTAGCAAGAACTCATTTAAAATTAAGTCCTTTCTAAAATTTTCTCTTATACGTTTAAAGATATATTTTTTTCATTAATGTTAATGTAAAAAAATTTAATTTTGCTCCAAAAGAATCTTAGAAAACTTACCTAACCTTATTATAACAAGAACAATTTATTTTAGCCTAACCCAACTAAATATATTTTAGATTTGTTTACAATAATTTAATACTAAACAAACACAATGAAATATATTTTTTTCGTTAGGTTCAGAATGATTTTGGCGAAATTATTGCATACACAAATTTTCACTTGTCCTATATGGCAAGATGAGCGTTGCTATTTAAGCCAAGATCGCAAGTTCTGCCTATTCGGCACGACATATATATATATTTTTTTTTTTTATTATCACACCGGCCGATTCCCACCAAGGCAGGGTGGCCCGAAAAAGAAAAACTTTCACCATCATTCACTCCATCACTGTCTTGCCAGAAGGGTGCTTTACACTACAGTTTTTAAACTGCAACATTAACACCCCTCCTTCAGAGTGCAGGCACTGTACTTCCCATCTCCAGGACTCAAGTCCGGCCTGCCGGTTTCCCTGAATCCCTTCATAAATGTTACTTTGCTCACACTCCAACAGCACGTCAAGTATTAAAAACCATTTGTCTCCATTCACTCCTATCAAACACGCTCACGCATGCCTGCTGGAAGTCCAAGCCCCTCGCACACAAAACCTCCTTTACCCCCTCCCTCCAACCCTTCCTAGGCCGACCCCTACCCCGCCTTCCTTCCACTACAGACTGATACACTCTTGAAGTCATTCTGTTTCGCTCCATTCTCTCTACATGTCCGAACCACCTCAACAACCCTTCCTCAGCCCTCTGGACAACAGTTTTGGTAATCCCGCACCTCCTCCTAACTTCCAAACTACGAATTCTCTGCATTATATTCACACCACACATTGCCCTCAGACATGACATCTCCACTGCCTCCAGCCTTCTCCTCGCTGCAACATTTATCACCCACGCTTCACACCCATATAAGAGCGTTGGTAAAACTATACTCTCATACATTCCCCTCTTTGCCTCCAAGGACAAAGTTCTTTGTCTCCACAGACTCCTAAGTGCACCACTCACTCTTTTTCCCTCATCAATTCTATGATTCACCTCATCTTTCATAGACCCATCCGCTGACACGTCCACTCCCAAATATCTGAATACGTTCACCTCCTCCATACTCTCTCCCTCCAATCTGATATTCAATCTTTCATCACCTAATCTTTTTGTTATCCTCATAACCTTACTCTTTCCTGTATTCACCTTTAATTTTCTTCTTTTGCACACCCTACCAAATTCATCCACCAATCTCTGCAACTTCTCTTCAGAATCTCCCAAGAGCACAGTGTCATCAGCAAAGAGCAGCTGTGACAACTCCCACTTTGTGTGTGATTCTTTATCTTTTAACTCCACGCCTCTTGCCAAGACCCTCGCATTTACTTCTCTTACAACCCCATCTATAAATATATTAAACAACCACGGTGACATCACACATCCTTGTCTAAGGCCTACTTTTACTGGGAAAAAATTTCCCTCTTTCCTACATATGTATATATAATGTTGGGCAATTTAATTTAGTCTACTCCAACTAAATATATTTTATACAAGTTTACAATAATTTAATAATAAGCAGACACAATGAAATATATTTTTTTCGTTAGATTCAGAATGATTTTTGCGATAATATTGCATGCACAAATTCTCGCTTGCCCTATTCGGCAAGAAGAGCTTTGCTATTTAAGCCCAAATCGCAAGTTTTATTTATTCGGCACGACATATATATGCAGAACATCCACGGGGGAAGTTGAATAATAGCTCTAGGCCTTTCGTGTTACAATCAATACATCAGGAGCTTGCAATGATGCATTAAAGTGGTGGTGGCCCAAATACGTTCACAAGAAACGCCCTTGCTGGACGCTCCTTTTGACCGTATTGTGAAGCAAAATTGGGGAAGAATTTAAGCTCTTCATAAATTATATTTGTATAGCCCTTAACCAATATTCATATTAAAATCAAAACCATTTTTTACCAATCTTGATTCACTATTTCTCTCAACCATAGATCGGCTTCATACAACTTCCTAGACCTTTTGAAAATCAATTATATGGTTTTCACCATAAGGGAGAACCAACATATTCTTGGTTGAATATGAGTGGTCTTTTTTGAATTGCAAAATGTATTTCTAGCAGTTTTTAAGTATTTATCAATTAAATATTTTGGGTATTTTAGATCATTAGCTATTAGCAAATATGCAACCATTCCTCTCAGAGGCTATGCCAACAACGTAGATAAACCAAAAGAATTCACATCATGGACCTAGGTTGCAGATACACAGTAACTAAGAAATTATAAGTCACAAATTGACGTGTTAAAACGGTGCTTGCATGTGAGGCTATGTTAATGGAGACAGAGTGACTTAGTTTGTGTCCTTTCCAGTGGGAAGCAATTCGCCGACTACTGACCTCTGATTTAATGAATCTCGCATCTTATGCAAGTAGTTTGTACAACAAGAGTCATCTCACTACAGATTATAAATACGAATATAACCATATCATGAAATATTGTAAAAATGAAAAATATACATTAATACAATGAGAGTTATTAAAAGACTAGACATTACCTCGGCTGTCAAAAAATGAAGAGAATTCCTTCCATTTAATAACAATGCTGACTTTAGCATTTTATGTTTGAACATAAAACAGATAAACACCAAGTATTTTATTACAGCAGCAGCAGCAGCACCAGCAGCAGTAACAGCAGCAGCAGCAGTAACAGCAGCAGCAGCAGCAGCAGCAGAACCAGCATCCTCCCCATAATACCTCTCCCTTTCCTACGCTTATAGTAAAAATTCCTATATTAATATCCTTCCTTAAAAGCCACTTAACTTAAAAACTTTCTTTCCTTGAAATTCCGAACATAATGTTTATACTTTAAACTCTGAGGATAATGAAAGCGGATTCTAAACATTCTACACAGAGCAAGGAATGAAGGCAGAGAGAAACTAACTTATGAGAAAGGTGAGAGTGAAAGGGAAAGTATGCTTAAATCTCACAAGGATACACAAGAGAGAGAGAGAGAGAGAGAGAGAGAGAGACAGACAGAGAGAGACAGAGACAGAGAGAGACAGAGACAGAGACAGAGACAGAGAGAGACAGAGACAGAGAGAGACAGAGACAGAGAGAGACAGAGACAGAGACAGAGACAGAGACAGAGAGAGACAGAGACAGATAGACAGAGATAGAGACAGAGAGAGAGAGAATAATTTAAGAAAATACACACGTGAGATACGGCTATAAATAGCTCTTTCCAATAAGTGTGTGCTACGCACACTTGCGTAGAATTCAGGACGGCCATTCAAGGACGCGGGATTATTCGTGGCGTGTTCGTGAGCTCCATTGCGTCCTAAACTGATTAAGCGGTTTTTATCAGCTTATTGACGTCGCTAATACTCTCTCTCTCTCTCTCCCCTGTTTTATTTTCCTCTGTAGTAGTAGCAATAGTAGTAGTAGCAATAGTAACAGTAGTATAGTAGTAATAGCAGTATAGAAGTAATATTATTAGTACAGTAGTATAATAAAAACAGTAGTAGAAAAAGTAGTAGAACAGTAATAGTTTTCGTAGTGGTCGCTGAAGTAGTCACAGACGTTGCAATCGTAGTACTGAGTACAGTAGTAATAACAATCACGGAATAACACTGTACCCGCGTAGGTCGTCCAGCGCTCACAACCATAAAAAAAACACAATATAAACAAGAATAACATTACCAAATATTAAAGCAACGAACACAAGATATTCCGCAACTCACTCCTTCCTTCCTTCCTTCCTTCCTTCCCAGATCATCCTGCAGGCGGAAAGTGACCACAGAGTCCCTCAGTTTACCTCAGATCTTCAAATCAATTATCTCTGGGCTCCTCCTCAAGGCACTGCAGTCATTACCTTGGGATTAACTCGCACACTGGTATAAATATATTTTCTCACTGGAAGTTAGAACACAAATAACCCGCACATAAAAGACAGAAGCTTACGACGACGTTTCGGTCCGACTTGGACCATTGACAAAGTCACACTAACAGAGGAGGAGCAGGACGGCTATATATAGGCAGGAAGAGGTGGAGGTAGTAGTAGTGGTAGTAGTAGTAGTAGTAGTAGTAGTACAAGAATTGTATATAATACCGACAGGATGAAATGACACATGCACAACACCCGGGCAACCCCACCGTAGACGTTTCGCCATCCAGCCAGCCACTGGATGGCGAAACGTCCACAACAAAGACAACCAGACGCCGTACATGTGTCTAATTTCATCAGTAGTTGAGGTAGAAGAAGAAGAGGTAGTAGTAGTGGTAGTGGTAGAAGTGGGAAATAAGGAAGACGAGCCAGTCAAATACAAAGGAAGGGGAGCACTGCAAGAGAGCTAGAAACCCACAGAGGGAGAGCAAGCGCACCGAGGTGCGTGAAAGGGGAAGTGGTGAAATAAAATAAAGAAGGAACAGAAACACGAGACAGGAGAGAGAAAGACAACCCAGAGGAGAAAAGGAGAGAGGAAAGGGGAAGAGGAAGAAGAAAAAGAAGAAGAAGAAAAAATGAGGATTCAGGTTAAGTCACGGGTGTTCTGAAGTTTGGAGCATTTTACAATGTAGTGGGAGAGGAAGGCATCTACAGAGACGAAGCCAGGGCTAAGGTTCATACAAGGAAAGTTGTGTATAAGAGAGGATTCAACTAAACGGCGACTGTTCGAGTTGGAAGTAGGGAAGACAGTTTTAGCAGAAGACCAGTCAATAGGATGGCTATGATCTCTGACGTGACAGAAAAGAGCATTGTTAGTGTCGGCAAGCCTAACACTATTTTTGTGCTCCCTAAGTCTGTCAGAAAGAGATCGACCAGTTTCTCCAAAGTATTGAAGAGGACAGGAGGAGCAAGAAATAGAGTAGACACCAGGAACATCTGTAGAGGGAGGAGAGGTATGAACGAGATTAGTGCGAAGAGTGTTAGTCTGGCGGAAGGTAAGCTTGATGTCTAAGGGACGGAGAGAATTGTTGAGATTAGAAAGACCGGAAATGTAGGGAAGGCAGAGGATAGAAGAGTTCCCATGAGTAGAGAGTTTGGGAGAGAAGAAATTGCGTTTAGCACGTGAGAGGGCAGAGTCTATGAAATGGGAAGGGTAGCCAAGACGGGAGAACGAATTATAAAGAGTGGAAATTTCTGCTGGAAGGAACTGAGGATCACAGATGCGGAGGGCACGGAGAAAGAGGGAGATAAGAACACTTTTCTTGACAGGGGAAGCATGATAGGAAAAGTAGTGAATGTACATGCCACTGTGCATAGGTTTACGGTAAACGGAAAAGGAAAAACCTGTATCTGAGCGGTGGACATGGACATCAAGGAAAGGAAGTAAGGAATTAGATTCCCATTCAGCTTTAAACTTAATGGAAGGGGCAAGATTGTTAAGAGCTTCAAGAAAAGGTTGGAAGAGACTGGAGTCATGAGGCCACAGAGCAAAGATGTCATCCACATAGCGGAGCCAGAGTGAAGGTTGCACATCGAGGGTAGGAAGAAGAACAGTCTCGAAGTATTCCATGTAAAGATTAGCAAGGACAGGAGAGAGAGGAGAGCCCATAGCGACACCGAAGGTTTGGGAATAATATTTCCCTTGGAAGGAAAAGGAGTTAGAGTCCACACAGAGGCGGATCAGATCAAGAAAGACATCAGTGGGGATAGGGAGATGAAGAAACCCTTCATGGGCCTTCTCTCTAAGGAAATCAAGGACATCATCAAGAGGGACATTGGTGAAGAGGGACTCAACGTCAAGACTAAGCATCTTACAGGTTGGGAGAGAGCGAACCCGTTCAATGAAGTCTTGAGAGTGACGGAGGTGGGCAGGAGAAAAAGTACCAAGAAAGGGAGTGAGGGTTTTGGCCAGCCAAGAAGCAAGAGAATAAGAGACAGAACCTCTAGAGGATATGATAGGACGAAGAGGAATATCAGGTTTATGAGTTTTGGGAAGGCCATAGAAATAGGGAAGAGAGGGACAGATGACACGAAACCGTTGAACAAGGTCAAAGTCAGGAGGACAGAGGTCGGAGAGAGTCCTTAGTTTTTTGTTGAAAGTTCTCTTGATGCGATCAAGAGGGTTGGAAACGAGAGGAGTGTAGGTGCGTGAGTCAGAGAGCAAGACATCAGCTTTACGGAGGTAATCCTCGCGATCAAGGATAACTACCGAATTACCTTTGTCAGAAGATAGTATGACAATGTTAGTGTTAGATTTAAGAGAAGAAAGGGCAAGTTGGTAACGGCGTGGAAGGTGGTGATTCTTGGAAAACAGACTAACAAGAGCAGGAAGGAGAGCACCACGAAAAGTGGACAAGTCAGGAAGATTACGGAAGCGAGATTGACGAAAGGAATCAAAAGAGCTAATCAGGGAAATACCAGCGCGAGGAGTAGGCGAAGTGGCAAAGGAAAGACCAAAACCAAGAAGTTCAAGCTCATACTGAGAGAGTGAGACAGAAGACAGATTAGTAACACAGTCAGTGAGGGAGAATTTAGACCAAGGGCTAGCTGAGATGAGACGTTGAAGTTTATTTTGTAGTTTGGAAGAATGAATTTGTGGTATTATATACAATTCTTGTACTACTACTACTACTACTACTACCACTACTACTACCTCCACCTCTTCCTGCCTATATATAGCCGTCCTGCTCCTCCTCTGTTAGTGTGACTTTGTCAATGGTCCAAGTCGGACCGAAACGTCGTCGTAAGCTTCTGTCTTTTATGTGCGGGTTATTTGTGTATCGTTCCAGTCACGGTATTGTGCCTTTTTGTTATTTATGGACCCCGCAGTTAAGCGTCATATTCTCTCCAACTTTTTTAATGTTCTTCCCTCTTTTAAACCCCTCTTTCGATCTTATGAGGCTGCTCTTATTGCTACCTGGCGTCGTAAGAATCAGCTTCGCTTCCTACGTGACTGTCTTGCTGAACAAGTTCTGCCACCTTCCTTCTCCCACTTCCTGAAAACCAACCCACTGGGCACTCCCTTTCCTGATCATGCCCGTCTCCTACTTCAACAGCTCATTCTTTCTACTAAATCACAGGTTGAAGATGCCTTCTTTACTCTCCGTCAACGTCAACGTGCTCTCTTTGCGGCTCTACCACAGGATCTCTGTAACCTTCTCTCTACCATTGCCTTTGACACTGCTCGCCTGAATGCGCAAATTCATTCTTCCAAACTACAAAATAAACTTCAACGTCTCATCTCAGCTAGCCCTTGGTCTAAATTCTCCCTCACTGACTGTGTTACTAATCTGTCTTCTGTCTCACTCTCTCAGTATGAGCTTGAACTTCTTGGTTTTGGTCTTTCCTTTGCCACTTCGCCTACTCCTCGCGCTGGTATTTCCCTGATTAGCTCTTTTGATTCCTTTCGTCAATCTCGCTTCCGTAATCTTCCTGACTTGTCCACTTTTCGTGGTGCTCTCCTTCCTGCTCTTGTTAGTCTGTTTTCCAAGAATCACCACCTTCCACGCCGTTACCAACTTGCCCTTTCTTCTCTTAAATCTAACACTAACATTGTCATACTATCTTCTGACAAAGGTAATTCGGTAGTTATCCTTGATCGCGAGGATTACCTCCGTAAAGCTGATGTCTTGCTCTCTGACTCACGCACCTACACTCCTCTCGTTTCCAACCCTCTTGATCGCATCAAGAGAACTTTCAACAAAAAACTAAGGACTCTCTCCGACCTCTGTCCTCCTGACTTTGACCTTGTTCAACGGTTTCGTGTCATCTGTCCCTCTCTTCCCTATTTCTATGGCCTTCCCAAAACTCATAAACCTGATATTCCTCTTCGTCCTATCATATCCTCTAGAGGTTCTGTCTCTTATTCTCTTGCTTCTTGGCTGGCCAAAACCCTCACTCCCTTTCTTGGTACTTTTTCTCCTGCCCACCTCCGTCACTCTCAAGACTTCATTGAACGGGTTCGCTCTCTCCCAACCTGTAAGATGCTTAGTCTTGACGTTGAGTCCCTCTTCACCAATGTCCCTCTTGATGATGTCCTTGATTTCCTTAGAGAGAAGGCCCATGAAGGGTTTCTTCATCTCCCTATCCCCACTGATGTCTTTCTTGATCTGATCCGCCTCTGTGTGGACTCTAACTCCTTTTCCTTCCAAGGGAAATATTATTCCCAAACCTTCGGTGTCGCTATGGGCTCTCCTCTCTCTCCTGTCCTTGCTAATCTTTACATGGAATACTTCGAGACTGTTCTTCTTCCTACCCTCGATGTGCAACCTTCACTCTGGCTCCGCTATGTGGATGACATCTTTGCTCTGTGGCCTCATGACTCCAGTCTCTTCCAACCTTTTCTTGAAGCTCTTAACAATCTTGCCCCTTCCATTAAGTTTAAAGCTGAATGGGAATCTAATTCCTTACTTCCTTTCCTTGATGTCCATGTCCACCGCTCAGATACAGGTTTTTCCTTTTCCGTTTACCGTAAACCTATGCACAGTGGCATGTACATTCACTACTTTTCCTATCATGCTTCCCCTGTCAAGAAAAGTGTTCTTATCTCCCTCTTTCTCCGTGCCCTCCGCATCTGTGATCCTCAGTTCCTTCCAGCAGAAATTTCCACTCTTTATAATTCGTTCTCCCGTCTTGGCTACCCTTCCCATTTCATAGACTCTGCCCTCTCACGTGCTAAACGCAATTTCTTCTCTCCCAAACTCTCTACTCATGGGAACTCTTCTATCCTCTGCCTTCCCTACATTTCCGGTCTTTCTAATCTCAACAATTCTCTCCGTCCCTTAGACATCAAGCTTACCTTCCGCCAGACTAACACTCTTCGCACTAATCTCGTTCATACCTCTCCTCCCTCTACAGATGTTCCTGGTGTCTACTCTATTTCTTGCTCCTCCTGTCCTCTTCAATACTTTGGAGAAACTGGTCGATCTCTTTCTGACAGACTTAGGGAGCACAAAAATAGTGTTAGGCTTGCCGACACTAACAATGCTCTTTTCTGTCACGTCAGAGATCATAGCCATCCTATTGACTGGTCTTCTGCTAAAACTGTCTTCCCTACTTCCAACTCGAACAGTCGCCGTTTAGTTGAATCCTCTCTTATACACAACTTTCCTTGTATGAACCTTAGCCCTGGCTTCGTCTCTGTAGATGCCTTCCTCTCCCACTACATTGTAAAATGCTCCAAACTTCAGAACACCCGTGACTTAACCTGAATCCTCATTTTTCTTCTTCTTCTTTTTCTTCTTCCTCTTCCCCTTTCCTCTCTCCTTTTCTCCTCTGGGTTGTCTTTCTCTCTCCTGTCTCGTGTTTCTGTTCCTTCTTTATTTTATTTCACCACTTCCCCTTTCACGCACCTCGGTGCGCTTGCTCTCCCTCTGTGGGTTTCTAGCTCTCTTGCAGTGCTCCCCTTCCTTTGTATTTGACTGGCTCGTCTTCCTTATTTCCCACTTCTACCACTACCACTACTACTACCTCTTCTTCTTCTACCTCAACTACTGATGAAATTAGACACATGTACGGCGTCTGGTTGTCTTTGTTGTGGACGTTTCGCCATCCAGTGGCTGGCTGGATGGCGAAACGTCTACGGTGGGGATGCCCGGGTGTTGTGCATGTGTCATTTCATCCTGTCGGTATTATATACAATTCTTGTACTACTACTACTACTACCACTACTACTACCTCCACCTCTTCCTGCCTATATATAGCCGTCCTGCTCCTCCTCTGTTAGTGTGACTTTGTCAATGGTCCAAGTCGGACCGAAACGTCGTCGTAAGCTTCTGTCTTTTATGTGCGGGTTATTTGTGTATAATACTACAGAGGTACAAAAGCTGGCTTCGATGTGGTAGGGAGAGAGAAAACTAGCTTCTAAATGGCGATGGGAGAGAAAGCTAGCTTTTAAATTGTGATGAGAGATAAAGCTAGCTTCTAAATGGCGATGAGATAAAGCTTGCTTCTAAATGCTGAGAGATAAAGCTAGCTTCTAAATGGTGACGAGATAAAGCTATCTTTTAAATGGCGAGGAGGAGGAAAAGAAACGTTATTTTTATCAATCAAAAAAAAAAAAAAAACAGAAAAAAAGGGAATGGGTGTTACAACACTTTCACCACCACTACAGTCACCATCTCCTTGACCACTATCAGCAACACCATCTCTGTCACAAGCACCGCAATCACCACTCCAGCCATCCGAACCATCACAAAACATAATCCCTTCCCCACCACCCTCACCCCCACCATTACCCATACTGGCTTGAGGTCAGTTTTACACTGAGAACTTGAAAGCAAAATATAAAGTGACCAGAGTGCTGAACCACAAGGTGACGACCACATCTGTTTTATGACCTCTGGCTATAAAGATTTTACTGCCAGAGCCAAAGAGGTGCCGAAACATGACTCTCAAGTCTTGGTAACGTGAGAAATACACCGGGTGTGTGTGAATTCCTCTGTGGTACTAACACGTGTGCACAGGGCGTGAGAACGTAGCTGTTGTGGTCTACCAACCTGGAGTCTACCTGGAGGATATTCCGGGGGTCAACGCCCCCGCAGCCTGGCTTTGACCAGGCTTCCCGGTGGATCAGGGCCTGATCAACCAGGCCCTAATGCGATATTTTATTTTTATCAACGTTTCTCTCTTGTAATCTGAGAGTCGTCAGATTACGGGATCGAATTCTGACATTACGTTTCAATTGCGAGATTCATATCCTGCATTACGAAATGTCATAACACGCACAGGTGAACGAACGAACGAACGAACGAACGAACGTACGCACACACACACACACACACACACACACACACACACACACACACACACATACACACACACACACACACACACATGTAAGCATTACCAGGAGTATACTAATAAAGTTCTTGCCATATATTCTGCCGGTTTATTACCACGCATCTTTAATATCAAAAAACGGAAAAAAAAAATTGCACCCGTGGTTCCAGCCTTCCAGTGACGACTGAAGGAAGTTTTATTGATGTGAACCAAAGAATGAAAACAGATTAAAATAACCAAAAAAATGTATAGACAATTCCAGCGTATGAGAATTTGTTTTTCTTGTAAATTAGCGAGAGTTTAACTTAAACTGTCCAAATATAGCTACGTTTAGGTGCGTAGAGCTCCGACCTCTATTTTCTCCACTTGAAAGTATGTTAAAAATGTAGATCTACGTTCGCAGCGCTACACACGTGAACGTAGATTTACGTTTGGACAGTTTATGGGTTAATACAATAACACTGTTGGCAGGGAAATTACGGGAAGGGGGAGGGCGTCAAATTTTCCCTCCTCAGGAAATGAAGGAAAACACACTGAAGGATAAATAGGATAGATATAACAAATAAAAAGTTTATTATGTAAAGAAAAAGTAAAAAGTATGAAAGTGCACAAAAGAAAACTGAAATAAATGGCTTCACAAAGTCAAAAGTTGAATAACAAAAGTACCAAAACCGAAATAAATGGCTTCACTAAGTCAAAAGTTGAATAACAAAAGTACCAAAACCGAAATAAATGGCTTTACTAAGTCAAAAGTTGAATAACAAAAGTACCAAAACCGAAATAAATGGCTTTACTAAGTCAAAAGGTGAATAACAAAAGTACCAAAACCGAAATAAATGGCTTCACTAAGTCAAAAGTTGAATAACAAAAGTACCAAAACCAAAATAAATGGCTTCACTAAGCCAAAACGGGAATAAGACAAGTACCAGATAGTCACTGGTATATCTAACTAAAACCAGAGGATGTATGAAGACGTGGATATAACTAGGAGCCGATTAAAAAATTAGGGGAGGGTTGATGGTGGTAATGAGACGACAGGTGAGGGCCGTGTGCAGGTGTATGAACCAGGGATGGTGGTGTAGCTCCCAGGTGACGAGTGAGATGACATTTGTTGGAATTTGTAACCCAGGGGAGGGTTAGTCACTCAAGGTTACCCGGGGGAGGGTTAGCCACCCAGGGTAACCCGGGGAGGGTTAGCCACCCATGGTAACCCGGGGGAGGGTTAGTCACTCAGGGTAACCCGAGGAGGGTTAGTCACTCAGGGTAACCCGGGGAGGGTTAGTCACTCAGGGTAACCCGGGGGAGGGTTAGCCACCCAGGGTAACCCAAGAAAGTCATTGAGGTCACTGTCTTAATCCACTGTGGTACACAAATAACCCGCACATAAAAGAGAAGCTTACGACGACGTTTCGGTCCGCCTTGGACCATTGACAAAGTCACACTAACAGAGGTGGAGCAGGACGGCTATATATAGGCAGGAAGAGGTGGAGGTAGTAGTAGTAGTACAAGAATTGTATATAATACCGACAAGATGAATGGGAATCTAATTCCTTGCTTCCTTTCCTTGATGTCCATGTCCACCGCTCAGATACAGGTTTTTCCTTTTCCGTTTACCGTAAACCTATGCACAGTGGTATGTACATTCACTACTTTTCCTATCATGCTTCCCCTGTCAAGAAAAGTGTTCTTATCTCCCTCTTTCTCCGTGCCCTCCGCATCTGTGATCCTCAGTTCCTTCCAGCAGAAATTTCCACTCTTCATAATTCGTTCTCCCGTCTTGGCTACCCTTCCATTTTCATAGACTCTGTCCTCTCACGTGCTAAACGCAATTTCTTCTCTCCCAAACTCTCTACTCATGGGAACTCTTCTATCCTCTGCCTTCCCTACATTTCCGGTCTTTCTAATCTCAACAATTCTCTCCGTCCCTTAGACATCAAGCTTACCTTCCGCCAGACTAACACTCTTCGCACTAATCTCGTTCATACCTCTCCTCCCTCTACAGATGTTCCTGGTGTCTACTCTATTTCTTGCTCCTCCTGTCCTCTTCAATACTTCGGAGAAACTGGTCGATCTCTTTCTGACAGACTTAGGGAGCACAAAAATAGTGTTAGGCTTGCCGACACTAACAATGCTCTTTTCTGTCACGTCAGAGATCATAGCCATCCTATTGACTGGTCTTCTGCTAAAACTGTCTTCCCTACTTCCAACTCGAACAGTCGCCGTCTAGTTGAATCCTCTCTAATACACAACTTTCCTTGTATGAACCTTAGCCCTGGCTTCGTCTCTGTAGATGCCTTCCTGTTGCAACCCCTGAATGGGTTGCAATGATTATGTATATATATATAATTATTACTTTTTCATTTAATTTTATATTGCTTATATTTGCGATAATAGCTAAATCGTAAATGTATTGCTTTATATTGTTATTTGACGTAGTTTCCTTTGTTAGGTAGGATGTAACATAATATGTGCTCAGTTCAAGTCTTGATTGTCAAACTACTGTAATTATCGCTCCTTGCTCGTTATATTGCCGGCTTCTTGCTGGGCGACTGCTGTCCACGGAGCTATCACGTGATCGAGGGGGGGGGGTGTCCTCACCTCGCCTGAAGTATTCAGTCTGCTCTAGACTCTCTTGGAGGTTGGACAGATTGTCTGTCTCATTATTCTTGTTAGTTCTGTAGAACTCTGTTCACAGAACCTTGTATAGACTTAGTGATTTTTGACGTTGTACTGAGGTTGTGTGTCTCATAGACACTCTGAATAACTCAGGTCCTGAACTATAGCTTATGACCTAATTTGTACTGGTTTCTGTGTATTATCACAGTCGGGGATTTTCTTATGCTGAACTTAGATTCAGTAGTATGGGAGTTTTGTAACTTTTGTGGAGGATCTGCAGATGGTCCCTACTTAGTGTCGTCATATTATCTCCTTGTTCCTGATTCTGTGTCACAGTTGCTTGTTGTATTGCTATTGGGCTTAGCATTCTTTTTTGTTCAAGCAGACTGTTCTGGTTGCCAGTCGGTTAAGAAGTTAGTTTATCTGAGGACTTTGTCAGTCACTTGTTTAAGTCTAGTTGATTCTTGAGACATAGTGAACTACTTAGAGCACTTACACACATACACATAAACTTGTACATATTTGTAATATCTTATTAAATGTTAATGTACCAGACGGTACTTAAGAATTATAAATGTGATATGTGCTTTCAGCACAATAATACTGTACTCGAGAGAGATTGATATTATTTTGATTACTGTGATTAATTTAATTTAATTTGATAATATACCTCTAGACAACTTAATGAGTAATAAATTTATTAAATTTTAATTTCTCTAGTTAGTAGCCTACCAGTTGTAATCCTGAAGCACTATTGAATACTGAATTTTAATGGATAATTGGACAAGGATACTGACTACTTGTTACGAAAACCCAGTAACAGGCTGGATGCTAGAAGGGCAGTCCTTTCTAGTATTCACTGGAGATCTCTAAGCTTTTAGAATCGCGTTTTTTGTAACAAATGGGGGCCTGTCTGGGATGCTCTTGATCATTGTCCAGTTTGACATACTAGTAACTCTATGATCAAACACTTTGAGTACTTTCCTAATCTGAAGACTTTGAGTTTAGTCTTGTACAACATACCAGGTGGATGTATGTACCTGACTGAGTCTCTTGATCCAAGGAGATGGAAATACTGTTTATGAGTTCTAGCTCTAAACAACTAACACTAAAATTCCTATCAAGATTATAGTTTCCCATAATCACTCTCTCGTAGTACAATTATTTTTGTGATGTATGCTAAAGTGAAACAGTTAATTGATACTCTGACTTTGTTTGAGTTAAGTACATTAAAACTTCAGATGTGTTGGCGAGTAGCCAAATATCTCGGTGTGACGTATAACAGGAATTACACCGCAGAAACTGTCAGAACGTTGATTAAAGATATATTGTTTCCTGCTCATACAGAGATGTCTGATTATGATTCAGATTCAGAAAGTCTATGTCACAATTAGAAAGTATAACTATTTGATGACGTAGAAGAAAGAGCAACTAAGGCAGACGTGAGCCTAGTGTCTGAGCCTAGTGTAGCTCAGTTCTCGCTCACGCCTTCCCTCCTAACTGTTAGCTTGACGCAGCCACATACTAGTACAGTGGATGCTACACCAATATCTACTTATCCTAGACCAGATCTAGATTCTCTAGAGACGCCTGAACGAGGTGCCCGACCTAAGGACCGTCCAGAAAGACATGTTAATTTCCCTACTCCTCCATTACCTACTGGTCCTATCTCTCAGGAGCAGTTTGAGAGGTTAGAACGTCTCATTATGTTGCAGACTGCACAAATAGAGGCACAGAGGAAATTGAACGAAGATTTCCAAAGAGAAAATGTTCGTCTGGGAAGACAACAGACTGATAGATCACAGGACACATTTAATGTGCAGAAAGCTGCATCCATGGTTCCTAAGTTTTTTGAAAGTGACTTAGACACCTATTTTGATGTGTTTGAGAACTAAGCACGTGCTATGAACTGGCCACGTAAGCACTGGGCAACTTTGTTGCATACAGCGTTGACAGTAAGAGTCAAACTTGTACTGCTGCTTTACCATTTGCCAAGTACATTAGTTATGACGCTGTCAAGCAAACTATTCTAGAGACATATAACTTGTTACCTGTAAGTTATCAAAGCGCATTTCGTACGTTACAACGACAAGATCAAACCTGTGTAGAGTTTGCTCGTGAGAAAAAAGTTGCATTTGAGAGATGGTCTAGAGCTGCTAAATGTAACAACTACGACAGCCTTGTTCAGTTGTTACTACACGAAGAGTTTAACAACTGTATGTCTGCTGACATACAAGAATATCTGATCGATCATACTACCTCAGATATTCTGGAAACTGCAGCATTAGCAGACAATTACGAGATTTCTCACAACCTTGTACGTACTAAAACACACAGAAACAAGGTAACTAAAAATTGTCCTAGAAGTTGGCAACCTAAATCAGCTGCTCATTGCCGGCCTGATGTACCTGCTACTGTAACTTCTCGTACCTTTACCAGGAAAACTCACAATCCTGAATCTGTCTCTGTGGCTAGATAGAAATCTGATATCGAGAAGAAGAAAGTTAAATGTACCTATTGTAACAGAAAAGGACATGCTAGAGAGTATTGCTATAAGTTAGAAAGAGATACGAGATCCAGTTGTGTGCCTGGCGCCCCCACACAAGTCGTATCCTCTTCCGAGCAACAAAGGCACCCAAATCCTAGTAATACCTCTGATCCTACTGTTTTAGATAATGTTACTCAGGATAGATGACTAGCGTCAGAAAGTGTATCTGACGAAAAGATTCGTTCAGCGATGAGTCCTTACTTTTCAAGAGGTAGAATAGGATTTGACGAATCACATCTGAGATAATTACTTTCAGAGACACTGGCAGTTATCTCACATTATTAAGAGAAGATGTACTGCCCTTAACTGATGATACTTATTGCAAGATAGATGTATTGTTAGAAGCCTATGGTGGGGCTGTTATAAAAGTACCTCTTCACAAAGTTTATATTCAAACAAGCTATTATACTGGTTATATTTCAGTGGGTATATCCAGTGGTGTATTTCCCATCAGGTCAGTGGACTTGTTGATAAGGAACGATATCCTTCATGCTGGTATATGTAAAGAACCACTTGTGATTGATAATAACACTGATGATAATTATGCCATTGAAGCTTGTAGAGAGAAACCTATTTTATTTCCTCTCAGCGCAATTACTAGAGCTATGTCAAAGATACAACAACCATCCTTGTCTCCTGTTGAGTTAGTGGATGACAATGATTTGGGGTTGAATATGTTGTTTAGTGACGCTCTGCGCCCAGGATCATTAACAATGACTCCCCCCGGTCATCAACCTAGTCAGGACACAACTGACGTTAAATTTCTAACTCATGATGATTTAATCAAGGATCAGTTTGTTGATCAGTCACTGGAAAGACTGAGAGATATAGCAGTTACTGAGAGTGAAGCAAAGGATCTCGATAATTGTTACTATTATAGTAATGGTGTACTGATGGAGAAAAATACATGCAAGTTGTCAGCTGATAGTGTTTCCACCATAGTCAAGCATCTCGTTGTGTTACCAGTTACATTTCGTGAACAAGCCATTGATTTTGCTCACAATAGTCCCATAGGAGGACATTTGGGTGTCAAGAAAACACTCGGTAAACTGGCAAAACATTTTACTTGGCCAAAGATGAAGGAAACAGTAGCTGATCATGTGCGACGTTGCCACGTGTGTCAAGTGACAGGCAAGCCAGCGCGCACACCTCCACCTACACCTCTCACTATGAGCTCTAGTAGCAAAGTTCAGTTCATCTGGACTAGACATTGTTCAGATTTGTTCAAAAGGTTGAAGCATCTGCTTTCCTCTGCTCCAGTGTTGAGTCCTAATTTCAATCTTTCCATCTTTTTACATATAGATGAGAGTGGTTATGCAGTGGGTGCTGTGCTGCTCCAACAGTCAACATCCACTGATATTCTCCATCCTATATGTTACTATTCATCTAAGCTCAAACGACACCAGAAAAATTATGCTATAGCTCTTGTGGTGTCCTTTGAACATTTTGACGAGTATTTGGGCACTTCCCCATTTAAAATTTACGTAAATTTATGCCCAAATACCTTTTGTTACTTGCTATGTCAAATTCAGTAAAGTAACTTAATCCCTCCAGCCCATATTAACTATGTATACTCATGTCATGTCTAATTATTATATTTATATATTCACAGTAGTGTTGTGTATGAGGAGGAGACATAAGCTGAGTGTTGAGTGGGTAGTCTCATGTGGGAGATGTACTGCGTGTGGCGCAACACTGTCCTGCCGCAGACCCCCCCCTCACTACACACCTTAAGCTGTTTCATACTCAGATGTCCATACTGCATAGCATTCCACAACCACTACTTAAGAGTGGAATGCAGTCTCCTCTACTATGATCGAGCCTCAAAGTGCCCTGCTCATCTACGCTATCCTGTCTCTACACTGATGTACATAACCACGAGAATGCAGAGATACGATACTGTGTACTGCCCTAGTACTAGGGGCATAACTTATAGTGAAACTGACACTGTTAAACTATAGAAGTGCTTGGCACAAGAGACTGATTAATGTTTATATTAAATTGTATTGATATGAGTAATCAGTAATAATGTGAAAGACATTAATGCAACTCCTAGTGCGACCGTCTGTCGTGTTGGGGGGGTGTTGCAACCCCTGAATGGGTTGCAATGATTATGTATATAATTATTACTTTTTCATTTAATTTTATATTGCTTATATTAGAGCACTTACACACATACACATAAACTTGTACATATTTGCAATATCTTATTAAATGTTAATGTACCAGACGGTACTTAAGAATTATAAATGTGATATGTGCTTTCAGCACAATAATACTGTACTCGAGAGAGATTGATATTATTTTGATTACTGTGATTAATTTAATTTAATTTAATTTGATAATATACCTCTAGACAACTTAATGAGTAATAAATTTATTAAATTTTAATTTCTCTAGTTAGTAGCCTACCAGTTGTAATCCTGAAGCACTATTGAATAATACTGAATTTTAATGGATAATTGGACAAGGATACTGACTACTTGTTACGAAAACCCAGTAACAGGCTGGATGCTAGAAGGGCAGTCCTTTCTAGTATTCACTGGAGATCTCTAAGCGTTTAGAATCGCGTTTTTTGTAACACTTCCTCTCCCACTACATTGTAAAATGCTCCAAACTTCAGAACACCCGTGACTTAACCTGAATCCTCATTTTTTCTTTCTTTTTCTTCTTCCTCTTCCCCTTTCCTCTTTCCTTTTCTCCTCTGGGTTGTCTTTCTCTCTCCTGTCTCGTGTTTCTGTTCCTTCATTTATTTTATTTCACCACTTCCCCTTTCACGCACCTCTGTGCGCTTGCTCTCCCTCTGTGGGCATCTAGCTCTCTTGCAGTGCTCCCCTTCCTTTGTTTTTGTTTTTGACTGGCTCGTCATCCTTATTTCCCACTTCTACCACTACCACTACTACTACCTCTTCTTCTTCTACTACTACTACAACTACTGATGAAATTAAGACACATGTGCGGTGTCTGGTTGTCTTTGTTATGGACGTTTCGCCATCCAGTGCCTGGCTGGATGGCGAAACGTCTACGATGGGGATGCCCGGGTGTTGTGCATGTGTCTTAATTTCATCTTGTCGGTATTATATACAATTCTTGTACTACTACTACTATCTCCACCTCTTCCTGCCTATATATAGCCGTCCTGCTCCACCTGTTAGTGTGACTTTGTCAATGGTCCAAGTCGGACCGAAACGTCGTGGTAAGCTTCTCTCTTTTATGTGCGGGTTATTTGTGTATCGTTCCAGTCACGGTATTGTGCCTTTTTGTTATTTATTCCACTGTGGTCTACCTACCTGGAGTCTACCTAGAGGGCATTCCAGGGATCAACGCCCCCGCGGCCCGGTCCATGACCAAGCCTCCTGGTGGATCAGGGACTGATCAACGAGGCTGTTACTGCTGACCGCACGTAACTCAACGTACGAACCACAGCCCGGCTGATCCGGCACTGACTTTAGGTATCTGTCCAGCTCCCTCTTGAAGACAACCAGGGGTCTATTGGTAATTCCCCTTATGGCTAGTGGGAGTCTGCTGAATAGTCCTGGGCCCCGGACACCTAGTGTTTTCTCTTAGTGTACCAGTGGCGCCCCTACTTTTCACTGGGGGTATGTTACATCTCCTGCCAAGTCCTTTGCTTTCGTAAGGAGTGATTTCTGTGTGCATATTAGGGACCAGTCCCTCCAGAATCTTCCAGGTGTAGATTATGATATCTCTCTCGCCTGCGCTCCAGTGAGTACAAGTCAAGTGCTTCCAGGTGTTCCCAGTAGTTAAAGTGTTTGATGGAACTTATAAATGCAGTAGAGGTTCTCTGTACATTCTCTGCAATTCCACCTGCCTTGAATGGGGATGTTAATGTACAGCAGTATTCCAGCCTAGAGAGAACAAGTGATTTGAAAAGGATCATCAATGGCTTGACATCTCTTGTCTTGAATATTCTCATTATCCAGGCTTGATCCTCTGTCTGGTTAACTAGCGTGTGATTGTGTGGTGCAAGGAGTGGTGTAGGCCAGCAGTAACAGCCTGGTTGATCAGACTCTGATCCATCACGAGGCCCGGTCTCAGACCGGGCCGCGGGGGCGTTGACACCTGAAACCCTCTCCAGGTATGGAGTATAACACACTTTTCAGTTTGTAGGACTATTCACCATACAACTGCATGCAATAAAATATTCTGACATTGGTCATTGTGTTGTCCAGATTCTGTGGACTTTGAAGTCTAGTGGGGAATTTCCCTCTACACAAATTTTTTTTGTGTAATACTCAAGACAGTTTACTGACCTGTGATCTACAGTCACTATCACAACAACCACCACCAGTACTACTACCACTACTTCACTACTAGCAACACTCCTGCAAATACCAGCATCAGCACCATCTCAACCACCGACACAATTGATGCTACCACATGCATCACAACTAATACCATCAGCATCTAACACAGTCGATATCACCACAACCACCACTACCTCTGTTACCATCACCACAACCACCACTACCTCTGTTACCATCACCACAACCACCACTACCTCTGTTACCATCACCACAACCACCACCACCTCTTACCATCACCACAACCATTACCTCTGTTACCATCACCACAACCACCACTACCTCTGTTACCATCACCACAACCACCACTACCTCTGTTACCATCACCACAACCACCACTACCTCTGTTACCATCACCACAACCACCACTACCTCTGTTACCATCACCACAACCACCACTACCTCTGTTACCATCACTACAACCACCACCACTACCTCTGTTACCATCACTACAACCAGCACTATTACCCACATTCACTGCCCTCACTACTACGGCGACTGACCTAGCGTTGGTCAACCAAACTTCACCAAACTGTTCGGGAAGTGTTGCACTCCTAATGCCCTAGTGAACTAACTTGTGACCTGTCTCCCTTCTCCCCCCCCCCACCTTCTCCCTCTCTCCGTTCTCCCAGTCCTTCCCACTCTCCCTCTCTGAAGATAAAGCTCCAACTCTCCGAATATGTCGACTCGACTTCCTTATCTCTTAACCATAAATTCCTCCCTGCCTTACCTCTCCCCTCACTACTAAAGGGACATACATCCAGCAGCATCAGTGACAGACTGTGTAAGTGTCCAAGGAGACGAGGGGAAATGAACGCTAGAGCAAGAAGTGAATAATACGAATTGTACATATACCAATTTAAGTGATGAACATATTATATATATTATGCAGAACAACCACTGTGAAAGAATAGTGAAATTCCAAGCGCTTTCGTGACTTCTCACATTATCAAGGAACTATATCAGTTCCTTGATGTTAGAAGTCACGAAAGCGCTTGGAATTTCACTATTCTTTCACAGTGGTTGCTCTGAATATATATATATATATATATATATATATATATATATATATATATATATATATATATATATATATATATATATATATATATATATCCTTGCGCAACAGATGGACAAGGGTATATATACTGTGTATATACGTTGAGAGTTTAATTGGAAATTGGAGCATTCTTGACTGGTAGCGAACAGGTGACACTCAGAATTAATAACCGTCGTGTAGTCGATAGGCTTCAAATTTAGTATGCAACCAGTCTGGCTTAACCTCACACAATTTCAGAAAAAGATTTCTTAGCATTTTTTATCCATTGTTTTTCTTCTGATGATTATTGTAATTTTATTATTAATTATAACCATTATTATTAAACCACGATACGGTTGGGGATTGAACTTGCGGCAAGCGAGTCGTAAAATTTTATAAAAGCCAGTGGCTTACGCACTAGCCTGGAGTTTTACGACTCACTTGCCGCGAGTTCAATCCCCACCCGTACCGTGGTTTGTTGGCAATCGTGTCATTACGATTTCGTAAGTTATTATTATTATTGGTGTATTAATACCTCTACGTTATTATCTCCAAAATTATTCATATATTTTTTATCACCTGTGTTATGTCATAAAATGTGGAGATAAAATACGTCTCCTCCTCCTCATTTTTCTAAGTTACTCCTCCTTCGTATTGATTCGTTTTACAAATATCCAAACTTTCTCGCCACGCATTTGGGATGTAATCGAGTTTATACTCTGCAAATGGACCCTTGTGCCAATTTAATTTCCCAGTGTCTTTCATTTTCATTCTCACTCTCATTCACACACTCACTCCCTTTCACTCTCTCACTCACATTCACTCACTCTCTTACTCCCTCTCTCCCTCACACACACACTCACTCTCATATTCCTGACTTTATTTACCAATAGGCTTTTTAAGTTATATTTATTTTTCATTTTTTTTGATACAGTAGCAAAATTCCGTTGAAAATAATAATAATAAAAATACGAAAACAATGGCAACGAAGACAACGATTAAGAAGACTAAAAAAATCAAGGAGAAAGTGGTGGCGAGACTAAGAGAGACGTAGATAATGTCAAGACCGATATGTGCGAAAATTAACACACGTGAATTTTATGGCACTTAGCAAAGAGACTGATAAAGCCCTCCCCCCGTTCCTACCCTCTCACCTTTCCTGGTGGGCAAAACGTCTCCTTCATGTCTTACAACCCGCATTAGTATCTACATGTATTGCACATGACGATCATATTCATAGTAAGAAGCTACGTGTGTAGATCCCTCACAAGATCATGTAATGTCCCTGAGAGAAAAAAAAAATACTAGTGTCTAGTTGTGAGAGCCCCTCATGCTGGGGATTTTCTATTGTCTATCCTCTTTCAACGTCTTTTACCGTGTTAGAGGCTGAAAGGCCCTTTTTTTCTTTTGTAAACCGAGGGTCTTATGTGAAGGCCGCAAATTTAAGAGCGGCCTTCAGCATCTGAACAAAGACTCATTCCGGAAGCTTATGCAACTTATGTTAGTCCCATCTTCGAGTACGCAGCACCAGAATGGAACCCCACACCTGAGGAAGCATGTTAAGAAATTAGAAAAAGTGAAGTATGCAAGGAGATTAGCTCCAGAGTTAAGGGAAATGAACTACGAGGAGAGGCTAAAGAAAACGAATCTAACGTCAATGGGAGATAGAAGGACCAAGGGAAGACAAAATCAGAGGCGGGACAGGTACTCGGGAACACAGTTGCAATTTAAAAACACAGAACCACAGGAATGTCGGGAAGTATTTCTTGCCTCAGGGTGGTCGGAAAGTGGAATGACCTCGACGAAAAAGTGGAGGCAAACTCTAAACACAACTCTAAGAATAGGTACGATAGGGTCCAGGAGTCGAGGAGAGAATCAGGCAGGCGGCAAGTTGAGACGCGGGACCAGGAACCGAGATTCGAATCCTCCAACTGCATACGAGTACACACAAACACAAAACCCTTGCAGAGACACGATTCACTAGAGACCAAAGCAGTGAATGCTCGACCACTATAATTCACCAGGTAAATTACTTTGCAACTTGACTCGAGGTCAGGAGACCACATTGTTACAAGTCCCTCTAAGAAAAGTTAAGTGCGTGGGTACGAGTGCGTGGGTACAATCTGTTTACAGATAAACTAGTGCATGCATTGTTGCCATTGGTGACAGCCCTGTGTGCAGGAGAAACATCAGCCAGAGTACGGGAAATGGGAAAGTGATGGATGATGGGTGAGAAATGAGACGAGGAAGATGATAGGGAGGAAAAAAAGTGGAGGGGGAGAGAGAGGAAGGAATGGAGAGAGAGAAATGAGATGAAAGAAAAGGGAAAGAAGAGCGAGGATGGAAGAAAGAGAGGGGCTGAGGGGGTGTGAGAAAGGATAAATAAGTATTAGAAAGGGAAGAGACAAGAGAGAATTGTGGCTTAGAGATTAGAAGAGAGAAGGTTTATTGACTCGTGTGTCGATAACCTCACTGTTGGGGTTTTAAACGAGTGCTGAGAGTGTAAACATTACTGTTGCTGCTTTAAATGACTAATGAATGCATATATTACTGTTGGAGCTTTAAATTAGTGCTGAGAATGTCAACATCACTGTTGCTGCTCTAAATGGCTGGCGAGAGAGAACATCACTCGCTGCTTTAACTACTGGTGAGAAACTAAGAGTATACAAGAATATGGGCATTTCAACAAGAGACTTGTTTTTAAGAACATAACTGTAAAAAATCATGTTAAGAACCGGCGATCACAGTCAAGTGGAGAAGCACATCATATTTCCAATTTGGAATTTGGTACATATCTGGGAAAAACAAGTAACTTGAAACTATTAACTCAACATCGTTATTCAATCGAAGTTGCAGAAGTGTCTAATGCCTTTTTTTTTTTGCAAACTTGAGGCCTACTGGTCAACCAATTGACTGGATTAACGCAATTTATAACGCCAGATCAGAAAAACCAAACCAGAAAGATAATATATAATGCCAAGCTGATGATAAACACACACGTGCAAGAGTTGGAAATATTTTATTGTTGCATATGTGACTTATTATCAAAATAGGTAATGCTGAATCAACGTACCATATCAGACATAAATGTAACATTGTACTAAACGTACGCTTAGTACGACCTGGATATCTGCACCACTCTGATCACCGTGACCCTGTTAATAGCTGTCAGTGATTCCGTAGGTAACAGAGACTGTCTTCACTGTTATGACACAGTAGGTAACCAATGAGGGGTATTCGTAGCAAATTTAAGTCATTTTCTGTGAGTTTGTGTTACTTTGAAGTATACAGTCAGACTCGTGTGAAAAATACGACAGCTAATGTACCCACTTGATTTTCTGAATTATCGTATTTTCCACCATATAAGGCGCACAAGTATATAAGATATACAAGACGATGCTTCGAAGCAGTGATAACCTAACATTAGTAAACACCTGCTAAAGCGTAACCCAAAGCCAACCCTTGACCATAATCTTCAGCATACAAGGCGCAGGATGATTTTTCAAGACTTTGTGGGGGAAAAAGGTGCGCCTTATATGCCGGAAAATACGGTATATATGAAACTTGTTCCTCTTAAACTACCCAGCCTTTGTAGTCATTTAAGCTGAATTAAATAAAACAACAAATCGCGAGAGTAGCTCTGAGAGGATGTAATAGTCTTGGTAGACTTACCGACAATATGTTAGGTTTTAAAAGGACACGTAAAACTACTGTGACATTTCATTGTGGCAACGTTTCGCTCTCCAGGAGCTTCGTCAAGCCGTAACGGCTTGATAAAGCTCCTGGAGATTACAACGTTGCCACAATAAAATGTCGCATTATTTGCACAATTATCTTTTTACCCAACAGCGCTGACAAGAAGAAACAAAGTTAAGGTGCCAGTCAAGAGAATATAACCACAAGGAAACTGACTGGTAAATACTGACTCTCTACCGGGGACAAGAAACATGGAGAGAGAAGCTCACTGAAGCAGTAGTGAAGAACAAGAGATTAATGCGTACAAAATCTTAAAAGAGGAATTGACAGGGCTGATAGGGACATATATTTATTAAGAGGACGAAGATCAATGGAACAGACGAGTCAAGGGTAGGTAAAAAAAAAAGTATTTTTGTCTCAGGATAGTTGAAATGTGGAATGACTTGGATGAGGCAGTAGAGTCAAACTTGATACAAAGCCTCAAGAGTATATGCGACAAGGCCCAAGACATCAGAAGTCAGTGATGCCGATCATAGTCGTCTTGGAAGCGGGTTCAGGAGCTAAATCTCGAGCCCAGCAAATGCAAATGGGTACAAATATACGTAAAACATCGTTCTATCTGGCTACGCCTCCTATGCTATTTATTTTCATAAATATTTGAGTTAGACCTTCATAATGCAGTAATAAATCACACACACAAAAAAAAAAAAAAAAAAAAAAAAAAAAAAAAAAAAAAAAAAAAAAAAAAAATGGAGCTATCACAAAATATTTTGAGTCCAGCTAAAGTAGATTTTCATAATAAGGAGCAACAGAAAAAATGTTTTGAAGACTGTGGGTTTCGTGTGTAAATTTTAGCCTCGTGAGTTCGTCCCATACAGGTGCCAACCCGGTGATGAAGTATACGACCCTTTATCATACATGAACCTGTGTGTATAACACAGGTGTACATAGAGGGCGTTTCGGGGGGGTTCAACGCCCCCCGCAGGCCCGGTCCATGACCAGGCCTCCCGGTGGATCAGGGCCTAATCAACGAGGATGTTACTGCTGGCCGCACGCAATCCAACGTACGAACCACAGCCCGGCTGATATATATATATATATATATATATATATGTTGCAACCCCTGAATGGGTTGCAATGATTATGTATATATATATAATTATTACTTTTTCATTT
Source organism: Cherax quadricarinatus (assembly GCF_038502225.1). Lineage (NCBI taxonomy): Eukaryota > Metazoa > Arthropoda > Malacostraca > Decapoda > Parastacidae > Cherax > Cherax quadricarinatus. Next base: position 15,234,757 of record NC_091374.1, read on the forward strand.
AATTTTATATTGCTTATATTTGCGATAATAGCTAAATCATAAATGTATTGCTTTATATTGTTATTTGACGTAGTTTCCTTTGTTAGGTAGGAAGTAACATATTATGTGCTCAGTTCAAGTCTTGATTGTCTAACTACTGTAATTATCGCTCTTTGCTCATTATTCTGCCGGCTTCTGAGCTGCAGTTGTCCACGGAGCTATCACGTGATGGAGGGGGGGTGTCCTCACCTCGCCTGAAGTATTCAGTCTGCTCTAGACTCTCTTGGAGGTTGGACAGATTGTCTGTCTCATTATTCTTGTTAGTTCTGTATAACTCTGTTCACAGAACCTTGTATAGACTTAGTGATTTTCGACGTTGTACTGAGGTTGTGTGTCTCATAGACACTCTGAGTAACTCAGGTCCTGAACTGTAACTTCTCACTAAATTTGTACTGGTTTCTGTGTATTATCACAGTCGGAGATTTTCCTATGCTGAAATTAGATTCAGTAGTATGGGAGTTTTGTGACTTTTGTGGAGGATCTGCAGATGGTCCTTACTTAGTGTCGTTATATTACCTCCTTGTCCTGATTGTGTCGCAGTTGCTTGTTGTATTGCTATTGGGCTTAGCATTCTTTTTATTGTTCAAGCAGACTGTTCTAGTTGCCAGTTGGTCAAGAAGTTAGTTTATTTGAGGACTTTGTCAGTCACTTGTTTAAGTCTAGTCGAGTCGTGAGACATAGGGAACTACTTAGAGCACTTACACACATACACACAAAATTACTTGTACATATTTGTAATATCTTATTAAATGTTAATGTACCAGACGGTACTTAAGAATTATAAATGTGATATGTGCTTTCAGCACAATAGTATTGTATACGAGAGAGATTAATATTATTTTGATTACTGTGATTAATTTAATTTAGTTTGATAATATACCTCTAGACTAATAAATTTATTAAATTTTAATTTCTCTAGTTAGTAGCCTACCAGTTGTAATCCTGAAGCACTATTGAATCATACTGAATTTTAATGGATAATTGGACAAGGATACTGACTACTTGTTACGAAAACCCAGTAACAGGCTGGATGCTAGAAGGGCAGTCCTTTCTAGTATTCACTGGACATCTCTAAGCTTTTAGAATCGCGTTTTTTGTAACTATATATATATATATATATATATATATATATATATATATATATATATATATATATATATATATATATATATATAATTATATTATTATATATATACATGCTTATAACCTTAATTTTTAAAGTGGAAGATGGGTAAGTCAGTGTAAGGCCTCGGTCAGATGACCAAAAGCTCCAGGTGAGTGTCGTCATATGGCTAAGACCCGCGTCAGGAATCCTACCTAACCTAACCTTGTGATCATTTGTGAGTGCGAGTACAACACAAGAGTAGTTCTCAACCAGAGTTTCCTGGCTACAAAGATGCATGAAGGAGAAATAATATCTCTTGGGGATATCTCTTGGAAACAATTTCTTTTGGAAATATCTTTCGATCGACGAAAGATGTCTGTGTGTGAATAACAACAAAAAAAAAAGGCACAATACCGTAAATGGTCCCAGTCTGACCGAAACGTCGTCGTAAGTTCTTCTCTTCTATGTGCGGGTTATTTGTGTATAAGTCTGTGTATGTGTGAGAGAAAGAGAGAGTAAGAGAGTAAGAGAGAGAGAGAGAGAGAGAGAGAGAGAGAGAGAGAGAGAGAGAGAAATGTATTTTGAATTCTGCAACCAGTCAACACTTTCTAGGCATGTGATGAATGGTTTTGAAAACCGACAAGTTGAAGAATTGAGACACTTATGCAACACATGGGAATCTTTATTGAAGAAACGTTTCGCCACACAGTGGCTTCATCAGTCCAATACAAAGTAGAAATGGGTAAGGAGAGTAGAAGTATGAGGTAATCAGTCCCTCAACCTGGATTCGATGTGTTCAGTCCATCACTCTTGTAGTAAGTGCACCTTAACAGAGGCGGAATCCCACCTTCCGAGGCGGAATCCCACCTTCCGAGGCGGAATCCCACCTTCCGAGGCGGAATCCCACCTTCCGAGGCGGAATCCCACCTTCCGAGGCGGAATCCCACCTTCCGAGGCGGAATCCCACCTTCCGAGGCGGAATCCCACCTTCCGAGGCGGAATCCCACCTTCCGAGGCGGAATCCCACCTTCCGAGGCGGAATCCCACCTTCCGAGGCGGAATCCCACCTTCCGAGGCGGAATCCCACCTTCCGAGGCGGAATCCCACCTTCCGAGGCGGAATCCCACCTTCCGAGGCGGAATCCCACCTTCCGAGGCGGAATCCCACCTTCCGAGGCGGAATCCCACCTTCCGAGGCGGAATCCCACCTTCCGAGGCGGAATCCCACCTTCCGAGGCGGAATCCCACCTTCCGAGGGGGAATCCCACCTTCCGAGGGGGAATCCCACCTTCCGAGGGGGAATCCCACCTTCCGAGGGGGAATCCCGCCTTCCGAGGCGGAATCCCGCCTTCCGAGGCGGAATCCCACCTTCCGAGGCGGAATCCCACCTTCCGAGGCGGAATCCCACCTTCCGAGGCGGAATCCCACCTTCCGAGGCGGAATCCCACCTTCCGAGGCGGAATCCCACCTTCCGAGGCGGAATCCCACCTTCCGAGGCGGAATCCCACCTTCCGAGGCGCAATCCCACCTTCCGAGGCGCAATCCCACCTTCCGAGGCGCAATCCCACCTTCCGAGGCGCAATCCCACCTTCCGAGGCGCAATCCCACCTTCCGAGGCGCAATCCCACCTTCCGAGGCGCAATCCCACCTTCCGAGGCGCAATCCCACCTTCCGAGGCGCAATCCCACCTTCCGAGGCGCAATCCCACCTTCCGAGGCGCAATCCCACCTTCCGAGGCGCAATCCCACCTTCCGAGGCGCAATCCCACCTTCCGAGGCGCAATCCCACCTTCCGAGGCGCAATCCCACCTTCCGAGGCGCAATCCCACCTTCCGAGGCGCAATCCCACCTTCCGAGGGGGAATCCCACCTTCCGAGGCGGAATCCCACCTTCCGAGGCGGAATCCCACCTTCCGAGGCGGAATCCCACCTTCCGAGGCGGAATCCCACCTTCCGAGGCGGAATCCCACCTTCCGAGGCGGAATCCCACCTTCCGAGGCGGAATCCCACCTTCCGAGGCGGAATCCCACCTTCCGAGGCGGAATCCCACCTTCCGAGGCGGAATCCCACCTTCCGAGGCGGAATCCCACCTTCCGAGGCGGAATCCCACCTTCCGAGGCGGAATCCCACCTTCCGAGGCGGAATCCCACCTTCCGAGGCGGAATCCCACCTTCCGAGGCGGAATCCCACCTTCCGAGGCGGAATCCCACCTTCCGAGGCGGAATCCCACCTTCCGAGGCGGAATCCCACCTTCCGAGGCGGAATCCCACCTTCCGAGGCGGAATCCCACCTTCCGAGGCGGAATCCCACCTTCCGAGGCGGAATCCCACCTTCCGAGGCGGAATCCCACTTTCCGAGTCGGAATCCCACTTTCCGAGGCGGAATCCCACTTTCCGAGACAGAATCCTATTTTCCGAAGCAAATTACAAGCGTCTTCAACCTCCATATTTGACTGACTTGAATTGGGCCGCTCGAGAAAGCAGTATATTCAAAATATATACAAAATATGTATATGTCCTCACTGTATTTTGACTACACAGCAGAAAATACTCTGACATTTACTGCACCAACATTACTTTTAACATTAGCATTCATCGTAACATTAAATCGTGAAGCAAAACCTCGTCTTGGGAATGGTTTCCAGAGACCTGCGAAAGGGCGATGTTATTTTTTTTTTTTTTGCAGCGAAAAAGAATTTGATAGTTCCTGAATGCTTATTCCTGTAAAGTAAAAGCATGCAGAATATTCTATGCCCCGTCAGCCATCCTGACGCTTGCTGACCAGTGAAAATATGAGATATATTTACAGGAGAGAGAAAAATAAATGAAGGTCCACGAGCCATGAGGAAGCTATCTCCAGGATATACGAGTAACGTGAATGTGCACCAGGATATAAGAGGAACGTGGGGAAGATGAGTGTGCACCAGGATATAAGAGGAACGTGGGGAAGGTGAGTGTGTACCAGGATATAAGAGGAACGTGGGGAAGGTGAGTGTGTACCAGGATATAAGAGGAACCTGGGGAAGGCGAGTGTGTACCAGGATATAAGAGGAACGTGGGGAAGGTGAGTGTGTACCAGGATATAAGAGGAACGTGGGGAAGATGAGTGTGTACCAGGATATAAGAGGAACGTGGGGAATGTGTGTGTGTACCAGGATATAAGAGGAAAGTGGGGAAGGTGAGTGTGTACCAGGATATAAGAGGAACGTGGGGAAGATGAGTGTGTACCAGGATATAAGAGGAACGTGGGGAAGATGAGTGTGTACCAGGATATAAGAGGAACGTGGGGAAGGTGAGTGTGTACCAGGATATAAGAGGAACGTGGGGAAGGTGAGTGTGTACCAGGATATAAGAGGAACGTGGGGAAGATGAGTGTGTACCAGGATATAAGAGGAACGTGGGGAAGGTGAGTGTGTACCAGGATATAAGAGGAACGTGGGGAAGGTGAGTGTGTACCAGGATATAAGAGGAACGTGGGGAAGGTGAGTGTGCACCAGGATATAAGAGGAACGTGCAGAAGTTGAGTGTGTACCAGGATATAAGAGGAACGTGGGGAAGGTGAGTGTGTACCAGGATATAAGAGGAACGTGGGGAAGATGAGTGTGTACCAGGATATAAGAGGAACGTGGGGAAGGTGAGTGTGTACCAGGATATAAGAGGAACGTGGGGAAGGTGAGTGTGTACCAGGATATAAGAGGAACGTGGGGAAGGTGAGTGTGTACCAGGATATAAGAGGAACGTGGGGAAGGTTAGTGTGCACCAAGATATAAGAGGAACGTGGGGAAGGTGAGTGTGTACCAGGATATAAGAGGAACGTGGGGAAGGTGAGTGTGTACCAGGATGTAAGAGGAACGTGGGGAAGGTGAATGTGCACCAAGATATAAGAGGAACGTGGGGAAGGTGAGTGTGTACCAGGATATAAGAGGAACGTGGGGAAGGTGAATGTGCACCAAGATATAAGAGGAACGTGGGGAAGGTGTGTACCAGGATATAAGAGGAACGTGGGGAAGGTGAATGTGCACCAAGATATAAGAGGAACGTGCAGAAGGTGAGTGTGTACCAGGATATAAGAGGAACGTGGGGAAGGTGAGTGTGCACCAGGATATAAGAGGAACGTGGGGAGGGTGAGTGTGCACCAGGATATAAGAGGAACGTGGGGAGGGTGAGTGTGCACCAGGATATAAGAGGAACGTGGGGAGGGTGAGTGTGCACCAGGATATAAGAGGAACGTGGGGAGGGTGAGTGTGCACCAGGATATAAGAGGAACGTGGGGAGGGTGAGTGTGCACCAGGATATAAGAGGAACGTGGGGAGGGTGAGTGTGGACCAGGATATAAGAGGAACGTGGGGAGGGTGAGTGTGCACCAGGATATAAGAGGAACGTGGGGAGGGTGAGTGTGCACCAGGATATAAGAGGAACGTGGGGAGGGTGAGTGTGCACCAGGATATAAGAGGAACGTGGGGAGGGTGAGTGTACACCAGGATATAAGAGGAACGTGGGGAGGGTGAGTGTGCACCAGGATATAAGAGGAACGTGGGGAGGGTGAGTGTACACCAGGATATAAGAGGAACGTGGGGAGGGTGAGTGTACACCAGGATGAGTCAGACATACAGGATGATCGGCAGGGGAAGGAAGAAAGGAAGAGAAAAATCTGTACGACGTTGGAAGCCAGTCTGGCTTTGTCAACGTCCTGAAGAGACGGCGAGTTTATTTTTCCAGGAGGACGGTAAACATACATCACGAAGTCTACTGTAAACATATATACCTTGACTGTACCCGGTAAACCTCACATCCGGAAGTCATAGATAAATACCCCCACAGAAGGTAGATTTTAAATTGTTTCTCTAACACACTCAATTACAATATATATATAATATATATATATGTCGTGCCGAATAGGCAGAACTTGCGATCTTGGCTTAAATAGCAACGTTCATCTTGCCATATAGGACAAGTGAAAATTTGTGTATGCAATAATTTCGCCAAAATCCTTCTGAACCTAACGAAAAAAATATATTTCACTGTGTTTGTTTAGTATTAAATTATTGTAAACAAATATAAAATATATTTAGTTGGGTTAGGCTAAAATAAATTGTTCTTGTTATAATAAGGTTAGGTAAGTTTTCTAAGATTCTTTTGGAGCAAAATTAAAATTTTTTACATTAACATTAATGAAAAAAATATATCTTTAAACGTATAAGAGAAAATTTTATAAAAAAATTAATTTTAGATGAGTTCTTGCTAATTGACCAGTTTTACATATTCGGCACGACATACACACACACCGGGGCCAGGAGCTCGGACTCGACCCCCGCAACCTCAACTAGGTGAGTACACACACACACACACACATATATATATATATATATATATATATATATATATATATATATATATATATATATATATATATATATATATATATATATATATATATATATATATATATATATATATATATATATATGTCGTGCCGAATAGGCAGAACTTGCTATCTTGGCTTAAACAGCAACGCTCATCTTGACATATAGGACAAGCGAAAATTTGTATATGCAATAATTTCGCAAATATCATTCTAAACCTAACGAAAAAATATATATTTCATTGTATTTGCTTAGTATTGAATTTTTGTAAACGTATTTAAAATATATTTAGTAGGATTAGGCTAAAATAAATTGTTCTTGTTATAATAAGGTTAGGTAAGTTTTCTAAGATTCTTTTGGTGCAAAATTAAAAATTTTTACATTAACATTAATGAAAAAAATATATCTTTTAACGTACAAGAGAAAATTTTAGAAAGAACTTAATTTTAGATGAGTTCTTGCTAATTGACCAGTTTTACATATTCGGCATATATATATATATATATATATATATATATATATATATATATATATATATAATTATTGTAACCACGAACAAGTGGTATTTAATAAACTGCGGCTACCCGGGGGATCGAACCTGTGTTGTTTTAGCCCGCCTCGCGGGAGGAGCAAAAGTTCACGACTGCCTAAACCACTGGACCATCCTACAAACAACTTGTGCCTAGCGAACTAGGCTTGCTTGAAGTTGCAAAGACATACCATGGTGTTGTTGCCTCAGAGTTAATTTCATTCTACTCCCCGTTTGGTGTAATAGCCTCCACAAGTATTACACACATTACTGGACGAGTTTGGTAGAGTCTGTAAAAGAAGGAAAGAGTAATGTGACGAGGATAAAAAAAATTCGGTAATGAAAGACTAGATATCAGATTGGAGGGAGTATGCAGGAAATTAATGTATTCAGATATTTGGGAGTGGACCTGTCAGCAGATGGGTCTATGAAAGACGAGACGAGTCATAATTGATGTGGGGATAACGGTGAGTGGTGCACTGAGAAGTCTGTGGAGACAATGTTATCCATGGAAACTCAGAGGGGAATATACGAGAGTATAATTATACCAACGCTCTTATACGGGGTGTGAAGCATGGGTGGTGAATGTTGCAACAAGCAGAAGGCTGGAGGCAGTGGAGATGTCGTGTCTGAGGGCAATGTGTGGTGTGAATGCAGAGAATCCGAATTCGGAAATTAGGAAGAGGTGTGGGGTTACTATAAGTATTATCCAGAGGGCTGAGGAGGGGTTGTTGAGGTGGTTCGGACATTTAGACAGGATAAAACGAAATAGAAAGACTTGGAGAGCGTATAAATCTGTAGTGGAAGCAAGGCGGGGTAGGGGTTGGCCTAGGAAAGGTTGGAGGGAAGGGGTAAAGGAGGTTATTGTGTGTGAGGGGCTTGTACTTGTAGCAAGCGTGCGTATGCGTGTTAGATAGGAGCGAGTGGAGACAAATGGTTTTTAGGACTTGACGAGCTGTTGGAGTGTGAGCATGGTAATGAAGGGATTCAGAGAAACCGGCATGCCGGACTTGAGTCCTGGAGATGGGAAGTACAATGTCTACACTCTGAAGGAGGGGTGTTAATGTTGCAGTTTTATAACTGTAGTGTAGGCATGCCTTTTGCTAAGACGGTGATGGAGTGAGTGATGGTGGAACTGTTTCTTCATTTTCGGATCACCCTACCTTCGTGGGAAGCGGTCGATGTGTTATATATATATATATATATATATATATATATATATATATATATATATATATATATATATATATATAATATTCGCCTTCTCTAGTTCCTATTTTTTTCCCTTTTTGTCCTTTCTATTTATCAGCTCTCATTTTCCTCTCTCTAGTTACCATTTCTCTTTCTACCCCATCTCACTTACTCCTCTCCCTGCTTCCATCTCCCTGGCTAACCAATTTACAACGTGTTTTTCTTCCATTTCTCACCTTGAGCGAAGCAGCGAGAAGTTTGCTCTTCCAAGCCTCTCTTGTAATGCTCTAAGTATTACAGTGTAATAATGTCCTACGACCACATCCTGGGACACGTTGGAATAAATATGATTTATTAGGTTTGAAACCTGTCTACTACACGAGGGGTCACTATGGCTGTTTACCTGTACACAACAAGTCAAGGATGAAACACTTATGTAACATAAGGGAATTTTTGTGGAAACGTTCACCAAACAGTGGCTTCATCAGTCCTATACAAAGAAGAACGGTGTAAAGAGATGAGGATTTTGAGGTAATCAGTCCCTCAGCCTGGAATCGATGTGTCTAGGCCATCAGTCTTAAAGAAAGTACTGTATATGATCTAAGTGACTTATATATTATAGTCAGGCGAGTCGAAGTAGGAGGCGGAGTCACAGTGGGACCATCCACCCCGAATGTATATACACGGATACACACCTCTCAATATACATATCTAAACTTTCAAATCAGGGTTCAGTGCTCT
>NC_091374.1:15253720-15281220 GCF_038502225.1 Cherax quadricarinatus
GGAGAAGGTGTGGAGTTAATAAAGTATTAGTCAGAGGGCAGAAGAGGGGTTGTTGAGGTGGTTGGTCATTTAGAGAGAATGGATCACAGTAGAATGACATGGAAAGCATATAAATCTATAGGGGAAGGAGGAAGGCGGGGTAGGGGGTCGTCCTCGAAAGGGTTGAGGAGAGGGGTAAAGGAGGTTTTGTGGGTAAGGGGCTTGGACTTCCAGCAAGCGTGCGTGAGCGTGTTAGATAGGAGTGAATGGAGACGAATGATACTTGGGACCTGACGATCTGTTGGAGTGTGAGCAGGGTAATATTTAGTGAAGGGATTCAGGGAAACCGGTTATTTTCATATAGTCGGACTTGAGTCCTGGAAATGGGAAGTACAATGCCTGCACTTTAAAGGAGGGGTTTGGGATATTGGCAGTTTGGAGGGATATGTTGTGTATCTTTATATGTGTATGCTTCTAGACTGTTGTATTCTGAGCACCTCTGCAAAAACAGTGATAATGTGCGAGTGTGGTGAAAGTGTTGAATGATGATGAAAGTATTTTCTTTTTGGGGATTTTCTTTCTTTTTTGGGTCACCCTGCCTCGGTGGGAGACGGCCGACTTGTTGAAAAAAAAAAAAAAAAAAAAAAAAAAATATATATATATATATATATATATATATATATATATATATATATAATATATATATAATATATATATATATATATATATATATATATATATATATATATATATATATATATATATAATGTGTATATTATATGCAGATATACTGTATGCAAGTAGCCCTTCTCACCCACATTTGCATACACAAGCTCGCCTTTTTCCCCACGTAAACAAACACATCGACTTCCAACTCTCTTCAGACTCTCATTAATTCAAGAACAATAATCATAATTCAATCACTAACATTTGCATCAATCAGAAGTCCACACAAAGACATAATTACTGCTTTTTCAAACTGCAAATCCATCCAATATTAGCATATTTGAATATCAACGTAAGTACAAATTATATCGCACACGAGGTGAGATATTTAAATAATTATTTACATAATTATGCTTTATGTAAGTTCTAGTTAAAAATTATATATTTTTTTTACAGGTATGAAGTATATATTCTGAGAAATGTATTTCTCTCAAGAGTTTGCAAAACAACGATAGGGGAAAAGTTGAATGATAGCTCTAGGTTTTTCGTGTTGCAATCGTCACCAGGAGCTTACAACTGCCGAAATAATAACTAATCTGCATGGACTTCATTTCTGTAATATTGCAAACTCCTGATGTGTTTATTACAACACGAAAAGTCTAGAGTTATCATTCTTCTCTCAGAGTATATATGCTGAGAGAGTATTTTAATCCCTATTTTTGGGATTAAAATATTAATGTCTGGTGGTGAAAAGGTTAAATGCAGCCTTAATAACGATGTAGCCGATAAGCTTTAAACCCCATTAACAAAGCGACCAGCATGATCTTGAGTCGAGGAGGCTGGAGTATGTGGAGATGTATCTGAGATAGATGCTGGGTGTGAATGTTAGGCTGGGAAACATGCAAGAAATTAGATGGGTGATAAATTAGACACTTCTGCAACACTTGAGTATAATTGTGCACTAATTACATCGACTTCGGTTTGAAGGAAGGATTACCTCGAACTCCTTTTAATCTTCAACCATTCGTCTATATACGGGACTGAGGAAGCCACTGTGTAGCGAAACGTTTCCCCGGTAGATATACCCCAAGTGTTGCACATGTTAATTCATTTCCTTACAATCTTATAAGCGTTATCATAAAAATGTTCGAAAGATTTTTGATGTTATTATGATGGTTTAGCCACGTAGAAAGTATGGAGAAGTTTCTCTCAAGTTGTCTATATTTGTGATGGACGAGTGGTAGTGCTGGTGGCAATATGAGAAGAAGGGTTGAAGGGAGGGTGTTAAGGGACATTTTTTCTTTATCCATCCAGCACCTGTGAGTTATTTTGATCAACGAGCGAAGCGAGAGTTTTGTCAATTTTATGTGCTGTTGGAGTGTGACCACAAAACCTACAGCTTTCATGGAACATATATTGTTTAATGCTCTGAAATGTTATTTTGTTACAAATTTCGACGATTTAGAGCAGTTTGAAGCATATGATATACCTCATTTATTTGTTTAGCTAAAATACAGCCTATTTGTATGTTTAGAACATAAGAACATAAGAAAGAAGGAACACTGCAACAGGCCTACTGACCCATGCAGAGCAGGTCCATGTCCCCCCCCGGATTAGACCAATGACCCACCCAGTCTGATCATCTCCACTCAGGGATGGAGCACTGTACCAGACCCAGCAGCACAAGCTAGTCAGATCCAACTCACACCCACTCATGTATTTATCTAATCTATTTTTAAAACTACACAACATCAGCCAACATTATATAAACGTCTCACATTTATATAAATCACGTTCAACATTCCCGTCCTATCCAAATTCATAAATTCAAGAGCTCTTTTGTTGTATCCAAAAAAATCCACTCGCTTGTGTATTCCAGTCCAAAAACTTAATCCATATATCAACGGTTATTTACAAATCCACTTTGAGTCCTTGAAATCCTGCTTTCTTGTCCATACCGTCATTCTTCCATCAGTAACAATTCTTCCATTCACTTGGCTTGTATGATTCTCTCTTTCTCTTTCTCTCTCTCTTTTTCTCTCTCTCTCTCTCTCTCTTTTTCTCTCTCTCTTTTTCTCTCTCTCTCTCTCTCTCTCTCTCTCCTTATACAAGAGAACTACAGAGATTCTCCAAGTCATGAGGATCATTCATTGCAGACTGACAGAAGCTTAATCTCTGTGTAGAGCTTCATCACAGCGCTGGGTAGAGCTTTATCGCAGCGCTGGGTAGAGCTTTGTCACAGCTCTGCGTAGAGCTTTTGTCACAGCTCTGCGTAGAGCTTTCGTCACAGCTCTGCGCAGAGCTTTTGTCACAGCTCTGCGTAGAGCTTTCGTCGCAGCTCTGCGCAGAGCTTTTATCACAGCTCTGCGTAGAGATTTTGTCACAGCTCTGCGTAGAGCTTTTGTCACAGCTCTGCGTAGAGCTTTTGTCACAGCTCTGCTTAGAGCTTTAGTCACAGCTCTGCTTAGAGCTTTTGTCACAGCTCTGCTTAGAGCTTTCGTCACAGCGCTACGTAGAGCCTTTGTCACAGCTCTGCGTAGAGCTTTTGTCACAGCTCTGCTTAGAGCTTTTGTCACAGCTCTGCTTAGAGCTTTTGTCACAGCTCTGCTTAGAGCTTTTGTCACAGCTCTGCTTAGAGCTTTCGTCACAGCGCTACGTAGAGCTTTTGTCACAGCGCTACGTAGAGCTCTATCACAGCTGTGTAGAGCTTTATCATAACACTGTGAAAGCTTTATCTCAGCTGTGAAGAGCTTTATCTCAACGCAGTGTAGCAGCACTTGCGACAGGCAAGGTTTCTCAATCTAGTGAACTTAAGCCGACCTGCCCTTCCTCGGATCAAACATGATCAACCTCCACTCTCCCCCCCCCATTAACCAGGCGCTGCACGACCCATAAGAGTTTAGCGAATTCAAGCAATATATGCAATACTTTAGTCACTACTCAGGCCGGTGAGGAACCTCGTTCTCACTCCAGTGGACTTTCACCACTGGGAAAGAGAGGGAAAGAGAGAGAGAGAGAGAGAGAGAGAGAGAGAGAGAGAGAGAGAGAGAGAGAGAGAGAGAGAGAGAGAGAGAGAATGAATTTCAGAATTACGGGACATAACTCTGATCCTCCCCTCCCCCAGACCCGGTGTCTATCAACAGGCTCCTTTGACACTTGGTAACTGAACCTTAAAAAAAAAAAGTCAGACAAACACGCTGAAAGGCTCACGAAAAAAAAAAAAACAATAACAATAAAAATTTCTTACCTGTAACTGACATCATAATTCACACATGATGCGGAATTGCCAAATGCAGTCATTGCAGACACAAAAAAACGGCATTTTTTTTACCTCTCTCGCAATGGTATTGATATTGCATGATTATTGTTCACAAGGATATGATCACATATATCATTACAATAATTAACAAATTTATAAGAAGAATTTTGAATGCATAAACAAAAATATTATGTGTATGATATATATATATATATATATATATATATATATATATATATATATATATATATATATATATATATATATATATAAATTATTTTTGGTTTAGAAAGACACGTAAGCAAACACTATAACATATTTATTAGAAAACGTTTCGGTCCTGGGACCTTGATCACTTCTGGTTAGAAGTGATGAAGGTCCCAGGACCGAAACGTTTTCTAATAAATATGTTATAGTGTTTGCTTACGTGTCTTTCTAAACCAACTTGTCGGTATTTATTACCAAGGTTTATACCATAAATTATTGTACCCACGGAACAAGTAGTATTGATCAATAACAACACTGCACTAGCCAAGGAGTCGAACCCATGCTGTTTTTGGCCACCTCATGGTGAGAGAAAACACATGACGTTTTAGTGGTCTAAAGCGTCATGTGTTTTCTCTCACCATGAGGTGGCCAAAAACAGCATGGGTTCGACTCCTTGGCTAGTGCAGTGTTGTTATTGATCAATACTACTTGTTCCATGGGTACAATATATATATATATATATATATATATATATATATATATATATATATATATATATATATACATACACATTCCATGGAAATATTATCATTAAGTAGGTTTTCTGGCACAGGTTTTATAGGCCTACGGTTAGTCTGTCCTGCCCAGCCTCTATGTAAAACTGTGTTGCCCTGACACATTGTGTTCGAGACAGTTTGGTGTCCAGCTGCATAATGATCAAGAAAGTTAATTAAAAATGACTGACAAAAGTGTAATGGATTATTTTTTATCGTAATGTACAATATTAGCAGCACAATTCATATGAGAATTTTAAAAGGTCATTCCATCACGGATGGGAATTTTTTTTAGATGTCAGGAATTTTCAAATTATTTTTTTTGACGTTAAGTCAAAATAACGACTAATATTTATAATTATTTTATGGCAATTAGGCTCTTGCGTACATTTTCAAACTATTTATATATAGAATTTCAATAAAAAATTAAATCAATTTAGTATTTCCTCAGAAAAAAAAAATTTTGGCTAAAAAAGGCTCACCATAATATAAATCAACACTTATTAACGAGATATGGCCATTTAATTCTGAGAAATTATGCCTTTTTAAAATATAACTGATTAAAAATTCAATTACATTAAAAACCATTGAGGGATCAAAGTCCGAGCAGATTACATCTCTTTGTAACAATTATCGAAACTTAACATAGTCTTCTGAAAATATATCTCAAAATTACCTCTACGGCATATTATATATATATATATATATATATATATATATATATATATATATATATATATATATATATATATATATATATATATATATATATATAACAAGCGAAGATTTGGGTATGCAATAATTTCGCAATGACAAACGAAAAAAAATATATTTCATTGTGTTTATTAAATTATTCCTTTGTTGATTACGTCTCCACTTGGTTACTCCATCACCAACATTACGTCTCCACTTGGTTACTCCATCACCAACATTACGTCTCCACTTGGTTACTCCATCACCAATATTCGTAGTTAATAAGGTAGAAGAGATGTTAATTAAGCTTTACAACTCCGTATATTGAGTCTGAAAGATTTGATTACTAGGTAATTTATTTTAATGACTGGTGCTGAGAATGACGATATTCATTCATTCTCAGTCTCATTCATTCTTATTCTCTCTCCCCATCACGTGTCAACCTGTAGTCATTTCACTATTTTTTCTGATGTAGTTATGGGTATGGTTTCTCTATTAACTCCAGTTTACAAGGAAAGTCCAGGGAATTTTTATCATATTCTGACAAACTTTGATATTTTACGTTATTTCCATTGATTTTTAAATTACTTAAATCAATAAAAATTAAGGTATCGCTACAGACACTAATTAAGTTAATTTAGGTTCAGTTTACCCTGACAAACCTGTAATAAACGCATATTCAAGACGATATGAACTAAGTAACTGAATGTAATCTTGAAAGGTTAAATTCTGCACGTTTTTATGGTGGTGCGAGAGGGGACGGACACACACACACACACACACACACACACACACACACACACACACACACACACACACACACACACACACACACACACACGTATGGTCCGAAGGTGAGGTTAGGTGAAGCGAAGCAGGATGACCCCACCGCCGCCTGCTTCGCCTCACCTGACTACAGAATATAAGCCACGTCTACGACCCTATGCTGTACATTCTACAACATTGATGGACTGAATACATCGACTCCAGGCTGAGGGACTGATTACCTCAAACTCCTCCTCTCCTTACACCTTTATACGTTGTATAAGACTGATGAAGCCACTGTGTGGCGAAACGTTTCCTGAATAAAGATTCCCATATGTTGCGTAAGTCTCTCAATCTTCAACACGTCAGTGAATCTCAAGCATGGAGTCAAGTTATATCAATCACTTCCTGTATGTTCTGACCTCTCAAGCGATTTTTATATTAATGCTCCAGGCAGAAACAATCGGGTATATACAGAATAAGACACACTTTAATCTCTATTTTAATGATTCAAGTATTTCTGTCTGGTGGTGAAAAGGTTAGGTGCAGACTTAATGACCCTCGTGTCGTCGACAGGCTTTAAACCCCCCGTGCCCCCCGTCCTCATTAACCCTCACCATCAACAAGATTCTAAAATCAGTAGGTTAAAAAGTTTTAATGTCACGACAGTCAGGTAAACGAACACTTTAATGAGGCAAAAAGGAAACAGAAAACTCCTAGGAATTTCCCCAGATATAACAACAGTTCAGCAATGCACTGGACAGCAGTTAGAAGCGACTGGGATATGGCAGTAACACAAGCCTGGCTGCTAGACCTGCTGGTCTGAGAGCAGTGCCAGAAATGCTGGTCCCAGACCACTGCTAGACCTTTCACTCTCTGACGCACGAACGGTTTATTGTGGGAGTGCACTGTGCACCTACAACACCATCTGACAGAAATGGTGCCCAGACACCAGCTGCTTTTATTAGTGCCCAGACACCAGCTGCTTGAATTGGTGCCCAGACACCAGCTGCTTGAATTGGTGCACAGACACCAGCTGCTTGAATTGGTGCCCAGACACCAGCTGCCAACATTTCGTAATGAACATACTCCACCATATAATAGGTACCATAATTCGCTCTGACTACCATACATACCAAGTGCTACCATACAAGACTAGTCTACAAGAGAGTGACCTACAAGTCTTAAAAAATTATGCAACTCCACCCTCAAAAAAAAAAAAATCTTTACACAGCTTTATACTCCAATTGCCTTCAAAAGTTTCATTTTTCTCGTTTCCGGACGACTTGACGCAGAAAAAAGCACTGTGGATGTCAAGCCGTGTTCAAAGTTTTCTCGTGTGACTGTCCCAGTGTTCGTACAGCAGCCGTGTGTTACTTCAGTGTTTGTTGTTCAAGAAATTCTTGTTTGTCCAGTGTTTGTATTGCACCCGTGTGTTTCTTCAGTGTTTGTTGTTCAAGAGGGTCTTATGTGTCCAGTGTTCAAAAGAATTTTCTGAAGTGTTTATTCTGGGCTCAAGTCTTTGCTGTTTGTTCACTGTTTAAGTAGGAAAAAATTGAACGACGTTCCAGCATGTCCTGAATCATTATCAAGTTCCGAGTCAGGACAAACACAAAGGCAATAATTAGGACAGGACAGTAGGAGACGAAGAGATTAGTTAGGTCACATCATGAGTGTTCTGAAGATTAGGTCAGGACAGCAGGAGACAGACTGGTTAGGTCAGCTTGTTGCTAATACACTCAGCTCACATACTGAGGTCCATGGTTCGATCCCCGGTACGGGTGGAAACATTACGAAATGTTTCCTCGGTACACCTGCTATCCATGTTAATCTAGCAGTAAAATACGTGCCTGAGTGTTAGTCGAATGGTGTGGGTCGCATCCTGGGGACCAAACTGACCGAATTTACCAGAAATGCCTTGCATAACTCTGGGCTTCCTATATAGTAGTACGTCACTGATGTCAGCTATGGTCTGTATAAGTTGTATCATGTACTTGTATTAATAAATATTATTATTATTATTATTATTAGTGAACCATACCCCCGGCCGGGATTGAACCCGCGGCAGTGAAGGGACTTGAGCTAGAGTTCGTCACGGCCACGCTAGCTGGAGATTCGTCTGTAAAAACTTGCATTTGTGGTCACAGTGGTGCCTGTGCTAACCTTCCTATGGTGTAGAAATATACCTAGTTGGATGAATCTTATTGTGGCTAGCTGGTCTAGTGGCTAACGCGACGGGCTGGAGTTTTGAGATTATTATTAGTGTACTGGTAGAGGCAAACATCTGCAGAAAGCCGGTTCAACCAGACTGTTTCTGTCATGGCTTGGGGGGAGGAAAGAAAATTTGGTTCGAGAATAAGCTTACATAATGGAAACAGTTATTCATGAGAGAAAAATCTTATTACTAATGAAGATGATTTTGAAAACCGTCAAGTTGAGCAATGACACACTTGTGTAACCTTTGGGAACCTTTACTGAGGGAAAGTTTCGCCAGCCAGTTTCTTCTTCAGTCCAATACAGGGAAGAACGGTGGTGGTGGTGGTGGTGGTGGTGGTGGTGGTGGTGGTGGAGGAGGAGGAGGAGGAGGAGGAGGAGGAGGAGGAGGAGGAGGAGGAGGAGGAGGAGGACGAGGACGAGGAGGAGGACGAGGAGGAGGACGAGGAGGAGGACGAGGAGGAGGACGAGGAGGAGGACGAGGAGGAGGACGAGGAGGAGGACGAGGAGGAGGACGAGGAGGAGGACGAGGAGGAGGAGGAGGAGGAGGAGGAGTAGGAGGAGGAGTAGGAGTAGGAGTAGTAGTAGTAGTAGTAGTAGTAGTAGTAGTAGTAGTAGTAGTAGTAGTAGTAGTAGTTTGAGGTAATCAGTCCCTCAACCTGGAGTCGTATTCAGTCCATCAATCTTGAGAAATGGGCAGCATATTTTGTGAAACAAGGAAAAAAAACAGTAGACTAGCGCCTCGAAAAACTGGTGGCAGCATAATGAACTAGATTGTGTATACAGTCATGTATGAAAGGCAAAACTATTTTATACCACGTTTCGCCCAGGATGCAGCGTGAGCAAAAGTTGCCTGAAATGCTGTGCATCGTGTTGGTCTTTAAATTACTACACGTGTTGTATGTAAGGTAATTTGGAAATACAGTATTGTAGTGTTTTGTAAATGCGCTAGACTAATGCAAATTAATTATTCATAGTAGGGAGAGTGCTTTTACGATTCTTGAAATTTAAAAAATAGAAACTGGCAATGTACAGGCGTTCTGAATGGAGAAGTGGGCCTAGGAGACACGGAAATGACAAAGCACAGATGTTTTCAACGGAGAGGCGAGTCTAGGAGACCCAGAAGGACAATGTACAGTTATTTTCAACGCTAAATCGAGTCTAGGAGACCCAGAAGGACAATGTACAGTTATTTTCAACGCTAAAGCGAGTCTAGGAGACCCAGAAGGACAATGTACAGTTATTTTCAACGCTAAATCGAGTCTAGGAGACCCAGAAGGACAATGTACAGCTATTTTCAATGCTGAAGCGAGTCCAGGAGACCCAGAATGACAATGTACAGTTATTTTCAACGCTAAAGCGAGTCTAGCAGACCCAAGACAATGTACAATGTACATATATATTGTCAGAAAAGGCAATATATATGTGATCTCATTGGAGAAGTAGATGTCGAGACCAAGGGTTAGTAATGGAGAAGTATTTACATTGGAGAACTGGGTCTGGAAGGTGAGGCAAGTGTTACTTAGAGCAGCACAACTGTGGAGAGCAGAGAGGAAGGCAGGCAAGAACTGGATTACTCACTCTCATTCCTTCCCTCGTTCATTCATTCATTTCCTAGTTTTCCTTCATTTATTCCCTAGTTCGTTCCTTTATTCCCTAGTTCATTCATTAACTAGTTCAATCATTCATTCCCTAATTAATTCATTCCTTAATTCATTAATTCCCTAATTCGTTCATGCATTCCCTCGTTCATTAATGCCCTAGTTCCTCCATTCATTCCCTAGTTCGTTCATTCCTAACCTCGTTCATGCATTCCCTAGTTCGTTCACCCATTTCTTCGCTCATTCATTTCCTCATTCATTCATCCCCACACTCCCTCCCACTCCTCTCTCTCTCTCTCTCTCTCTCTCACTTGCTGGAAAAACTCACCTACAAAAGACTTAAACACTACTGTGTATGAACGAGTTTTTGATTGCTCAAAGGCCTTTTTTTTTTTTGCTCGGCCTAGAAGGCAACTTTTTTTCACATAAAAGTGGCGTACAAAAAGAGTATTATCCTCAGAGCATTTATTTAAATGAGCTCTGGGAATTTAAGATTTTATTTTAATATTGAAACAAGTTAACAAAAATGATAGGCAGATGGTAAGGGGCAGAAACAGATGGTATGGGGTAGGAACAGATGGTAAGGGGCAGGAACAGATGGTAAGGGGTAGGAACAGATGGTATGGGGTAGGAACAGATGGTAAAGGGCAGGAACAGATGGTAAGGGGTAGGAACAGATGGTAAGGGGTAGGAACAGATGGTAAGGGGTAGGAACAGATGGTAAGGGGCAGGAACAGATGGTAAGGGGTAGGAACAGATGGTATGGGGTAGGAACAGATGGTAAAGGGCAGGAACAGATGGTAAGGGGTAGGAACAGATGGTAAGGGGTAGGAACAGATGGTAAGGGGTAGGAACAGATGGTAAGGGGCAGGAACAGATGGTAAGGGGTAGGAACAGATGGTATGGGGTAGGAACAGATGGTAAAGGGCAGGAACAGATGGTAAGGGGTAGGAACAGATGGTAAGGGGTAGGAACAGATGGTAAGGGGTAGGAACAGATGGTAAGGGGCAGGAACAGATGGTAAGGGGCAGGAACAGATGGTAAGGGGCAGGAACAGATGGTAAGGGGCAGGAACAGATGGTAAGGGGCAGGAACAGATGGTAAGGGGCAGGAACAGATGGTAAGGGGCAGGAACAGATGGTAAAGGGCAGGAACAGATGGTAAGGGGTAGGAACAGATGGTATGGGGTAGGAACAGATGGTAAGGGGCAGGAACAGATGGTAAGGGGTAGGAACAGATGGTATGGGGTAGGAACAGATGGTAAGGGGCAGGAACAGATGGTAAGGGGCAGGAACAGATGGTAAGGGGCAGGAGCAGATGGTAAGGGGCAGGAACAGATGGTAAGGGGTAGGAACAGATGGTAAGGGGTAGGAACAGATGGTAAGGGGTAGGAACAGATCGTAAAGGGCAGAAACAGATGGTAAGGGGTAGGAACAGATGGTAAGGGGCAGGAACAGATGGTAAGGGGCAGGAACAGATGGTAAGGGGTAGGAACAGATGGTAAGGGGCAGGAACAGATGGTAAGGGGCAGGAACAGATGGTAAGGGGCAGGAACAGATGGTAAGGTGCAGGAACAGATGGTAAGATGCAGGAACAGATGGTAAGGGGCAGGAACAGATGGTAAGGGGCAGGAACAGATGGTAAGGGGCAGGAACAGATGGTAAGGGGCAGGAACAGATGGTAAGGGGTAGGAACAGATGGTAAGGGGCAGGAACAGATGGTAAGGGGTAGGAACAGATGGTAAGGGGCAGGGACAGACGGTAAGGGGCAGGAACAGACGGTAAGGGGCAGGAACAGATGGTAAGGGGTAGGAACAGATGGTAAGGGGTAGGAACAGATGGTAAGGGGTAGGAACAGATGGTAAGGGGTAGGAACAGATGGTCTGGGGCAGGAACAGATGGTAAGGGATAGGAACAGATGGTAAGGGGCAGGAACAGATGGTAAGGGGTAGGAACAGATGGTCTGGGGCAGGAACAGATGGTAAGGGACAGGAAAAGATGGTATGGGGTAGGAACAGATGGTAAAGGGCAGGAACAGATGGTAAGGGGTAGGAACAGATGGTAAGGGGCAGGAACAGTTGGTAAGGGGCAGGAACAGATGGTAAAGGGTAGGAAAAGATGGTTGGCGCAGAAGATAACTAGCGTGGGAAAAGGTCGCAGGAAAAGATCATTAATCTCAATAAAATTAAGGACTTTTACTCGAAATGTTTTTCGATTTTTTTTACATTTATTGGCAAAATTAAACAAAAAAAAACTCACAAAACGTGACAGAGGTATGTAAAAAAAAAAAAAAAGATTTTTTTTGAGGTACATTCACTTAGCAAACGACAATAGTGCCAGAGAGCACTATTGCCGTGTGCTAAGGGATACCATAAGGGATACCATAAGGAAAGTAAGCAACACTCACCTACAAAAGAGGAAGTAATGAAACTAGAAAACCATGGAAGGGGTTCAAACCCATGGCTTACGACTGGAGTTTTACTACTCACTCGCCATGGGTTCTAACCCCACCCGTACCCTGGTTTGTTTACAATCGTGCTATTATGATTTCGCGAGTCGTAATGAAGTTATGGCAAAGATCTACAAGTCAGGGAGGAGGTAACTAGAGGATTGCTGGAAGAACTGCAGATATTACCCTAATATACAGAACTGCAGATATTACCCTAATGTACAGAACTGCAGATATTACCCTAATGTACAGAGGAATAGGTAATGCTGCCCTGAATTACAGAATTAGACATGTGCAATACCTGGGTATATTTACTTTGTAGACGTTTCGCCATCCAGTGGCTTTATCAGTGTAAATTCAAGGACATAATGGCAAGACTGTAGAACTATATACAAGAGAGAAGGCAATCAGTCCCTCAGCCTTGGAGATCAAGACTACGATGCTCTTTACCAGCTCCAAGGCTGAGGAACTGATTACCTTAGCCATAGTTTACAGTCTTACCATTATGTCCTTGAATTTGTACTGATAAAGCCTCTGGATGGCTAAACGTCTACAAATAAATACACCCAGATGTTGCACATGTGTTTAATTCTTAATTTTGTCGGTATTGTATACCATTCTTGTACAGTTGAATTACGAGCCAATATCACTGGCGTGAATACTACCCAACTCATTGAAAAGACGAGCATGAAGAGGCTGATGGGGCACTTACAGACGAGACACTGACAAAAATCAGGATAAATTGAATAAAGATCATTCCAGCCTATATGCATGACTTACCACTTGTGGATTTGTCCAAGGTGACACCGCCTACGACTGCTGCACCTCACTTGACTGCAGTATATAAGCCACTTCTTCGCGCATATGCTGTTTTCTTATCAAGACTAATGGGCTGATTACATAGATTCCAGGATGAGGGACTGATTATCTCATTCTCCCCCTGTTCATGTTTCTCCTTGGTATGGACTGATCAAGCGAAACGTTTCCTCAACAATGATACCCAAGAGTTGCACATGTGTCTAATTTATCAACGTGTCGGTTCTCTGAACCAACACAGTGGCATCTTGTAATCTTAATATAGGGAATTCTATGCCTCACAAAATAACTGGAGTGATATGACAGAATAACAGATTTCGAGAACGAAATCCGTGCGTAAAGTGAATATTTCTGAACTGCAGAAAAAATTAACATATAACCCGACCACAGATTGCTACTGACTCACAGATTAAGTAAGCAGGGCTGAAAGCTTAGCTATTAAACTGGTTTAACAAATACCTAACATACGACAGACGTAATGGTAAGAACAGACGCTTGGGGACAGCATAAAAATATCATTAATAATAGCAATAGTATTTCTACAAGTACAAGGTATACAGATCATAGCTGACATCAATGACATACTGCTATATATAGAAAGTCGCTTGTTATGCTGAGCATTTCCGGCAAATTAGGTCAATTTTGTCCCTGGATGCGACCCACACCAGTCCACTAACACCCAGGTACCTATTTTACTGATAGGTGAACATAGACAGTAGGTGTCTTATGGAAACACGTCCTAATGCTTTCCAGCCGTACCGGGGGATCGATCCTAGGACCTCAGTAAGCGGAGTGCACTAGCGATCGAAATAGGGGACACCCCAAAGATCATGACTAAGATCATTACCACATTTAAATACGCAATAAAACCACAGTAAACAGGTGATATCACAATATGCAAAAAAAACACTGAAAAAATAGGGAAATTCCAAGCGCTTTCGTGATTTCAAACATTATAAAGGACCTGTAAGAATAACAGAACAGCAGAAGGTTTCACATATTACAGGTCCTTGATGATGTGAGAAATCATGAAAGCGCTTAGAATTTCATTATTTTTCACAGTGGTTGCTTTGATATATATATATATATATATATATATATATATATATATATATATATATATGTATATATATATATATATTATACATACATACATACATACAATAAGATCACAGTAAACAGGTGATTTCAGAATATGCAAAACAACCACTGTGAAAGAATAGAGAAATTCCAAGCGCTTTCGTGACTACTCACATTATCAAGGAACAATAAAAGTAATGCATCAAAGGAAGGAATATAAAGGGTCTAGACCACACCTCACTATCACATCCCACAACAAAGCAACACCTGACGCGCGACTCGTAAGAAAGGGAACACTGCAGCAGGCCCACTGGCCCAACTAGACAGGTCCTTCACACAACCCACCAACAAACTATTCTACCTAAGAATTAAGAATTTTTTAATTTATTATTTGTCAAATGTATTATTAAATTCTTCCCAAATTCTATTAATTATAAATGGATCTAATTTATATAAACCAAAGGAAATATTCATATTATAGTCAGAACTGCTTTTTATGAAACAAGATTCAATTATATTCCTGTCGACCATGGACTTGCTTGATACTACTTTCTCAACTTTTTGAAAATCAATTGGATGGTTAAAATCTCTCACATGAATAAATAGAGCATTGGAATCTTGTCCAGTTCTAATGCTATATTTATGTTTTAATCTTAGTTCGAGACTTTTACCAGTTTCTCTATTCTTTCACAGTGGTTGTTTTGCGCGCATATATATATATATATATATATATATATATATATATATATATATATATATATATATATATATATATATATATATACACACACACACACACACACACACACACACACACACACACACAACGTGTACGTTTGTACAATTTAGTTACTATGCAACGGAATTTATTTGTAAATTGTTAAAATATATATTACGAATCCATCTGTGATTCTCATACATGCTTGCATGCATGCATAAATGCATGTATGCACTTACATATGCAAGCATGCATGTATGTACAGCATGTATATACAAGCGTATCTGGCTCTCCAAATGTGTATACACAGGCAATGTACTCTTGGTAAACATTATTTAAAATATGCCATATTCCATGCTTTGACGACGTGGATGAAATTCAGGCAGAATCACAGAACTCACTAGACGCCATTAGGAAAGAAGAGTTCCAGAAATATTTGGAGAAGGGGTAGAGGCGCTGGGATCATTGTATAGACTCTCAAGGAGAGTACCAGAGGGAGACAGGTTCAAGAAGTGTAAGCAATGTGATGAATGGTTTGAAAAACCGACAAGTTGAAGATTGAGACACTTATGCAGCATATGGGAATCTTTATTCAGGAAACGTTTCGCCACACAGTGGCTTCATCAGTCCAATACAAAGTAGAAAGGCGTAAGGAGAGGAGGAGTTTGAGGTAATCAGTCCCTCAGCCTGGAGTCGATGTGTTCAGTCCATCAATCTTGTAGAATGTACAGCATTCATTCATGTTGATTCGCCGGTACTTCCGGCCCGGGTCTTCTCCAGATGGTGACCCGGCAGTGGCCCCCCCCCGGGTGGGGGGTGACGATCATCTTTCTTGGCCCTCCGGTTGGAGTGTGTCGTCGTTTTCTATCTTGCGCTGACTTCCCCGAAGAGAAGCGCAGTCGGGCAGAGGCAGCAGTTATTAAAGGGTCGATTGGAGCCACACCCCAGCTTTAGCGGACAGCAAAGTGCTGGGGAAACTTATCTTCATGGTGAATAGTCATGGATAGTCGTGCTATAGGAGGGTACCGTCAAGGTCCCCATTCTGAAGCATCCTGAATTTCCTCTTTGAGGTGTACTCGACTTCCACAAGGTGTTGGGTGTTGGCAGTGAGTAGTCTGGTCATGTCTGCAGTGGTGTATGTAACAGTTTGGTCGTAGGTATACTTGACTGTTCCGTCCTGGAGGTGCTGATGGATTTCTGAAGACAGCATTCTGTTCTTATACTGCTTGGTTGTGTAGAAGCATACACCCTTCAGGTATCGGACTTGTTGTGGTGCAGCAGTGTCAGTGGCAGTGGCACCGTGAGGTGCATCCGCAGTTTCTTGTGTTTTTGCTTTCTTGGCTGGTGGCTGAACTGGTGAAGGCGAGATTTCCGACTGGTCAGTTGCTGTAGCAGTGGATGCAAGCGGTAGTGGACTCTCATTGGTGGGGTTTGCCGACTTCTCAGAGGTCTCTGATTGGTCCATCTCTGTGTCAGGAAACGTTTCCTGAATAAAGATTTCCATATGCTGCATAAGTGTCTCAATCTTCAACTTGTCGGTTTTTCAAACCATTCATCACAACTGTCGGACACTGCAGCATCATGGGATCTTGTTACAAAGAATTCTTCAACACTTGTTCAACCTTTGGACGAAGACCTACTTCGACTAGTGGATGGTACCACTATGACCCCGCCTCCATCTGCTTCACGTCACCTCACTACAGTATATAAGCCACGTCTACGGCCCTATGCTGTACATTCTACAAGATTGATGGACTGAACACATCGACTCCAGGTTGAGGGACTGATTACCTCATTCTCCTCCTCTCCTTACGCCTTCCTCTTTGTATTGGACTGATGAAGCCACTGTGTGGCGAAACGTTTCCTGAATAAAGATTTCCATATGCTGCATAAGTGTCTCAATCTTCAACTTGTCGGTTTTTCAAACCATTCATCACATGGGATCTTGTTACAAAGAATTCTTCAACACTTGTCCAACCTTTGAACGAAGACCTACTTCGACTAGTGGATGGTACCACTATGACCCCACCTCCTCCTGCTTCGCCTCACCTCACTACAGTATAAAAGCCACGTCTACCGCCCTATGCTGTACATTCTACAAGATTGATGGACTGAACACATCGACTCCAGGCTGAGGGACTGATTACCTCAAACTCCTCCTCTCCTTACGCCTTTCTACTTTGTATTGGACTGATGAAGCCACTGTGTGGCGAAACGTTTCCTGCATAAAGATTCCCATATGCTGCATAAGTGTCTCAATCTTCAAGTGTAAGCAACAGAAGTCCAGAGGTTATACTGCAGCTTTATACATCATTAGTAAGGCCTCACCTAGATTATGCAGCTCAGTTCTGGTCTCCATATTACAGAATGGACATAAATTCGTTAGAAAACATTCAGCGTAGAATGACCAAGTTAATACATAGCATTAGAAATCTTCCTTATGAAGAAAGATTGAAGACTCTTAAATTACATTCACTTGTTAGACGAAGAATGAGGGGAGACCTGATCGAAGTGTATAAGTGGAAGATAGGTATTAATAAAAGGGATATTAATAAGGTCTTGAGAATATCTTTCCAAGAGAGAACCCGCAGTAAAGGATTTAAATTAGACAAGCTTAGATTTAGAAAGGACATAGGAAAGTATTGTTTTGGAAATAGGGTAGTAGATGACTGGAACAGTCTACCTAGTTGGGTTATTGAGGCTAGGACTTTGGGTAGTTTCAAATTTAGGTTAGATAAATATACTAGTGAGAGAGGTTGGATTTGAGTGGGACTTTCAAATGAGTGGATAGAGTTTTCAGAGCTTATTTCTTGGGTAGCATTGGAAATTAGGTTGGGCAAATGTTTTGTTAGTGGGATGGATTGTAAAGGACCTGCCTAGTATGGGCCAACAGAACTGCTGCAGTGATCCTCCTTTTTTATGTTCTTATTAGGTAAGCCTGTATATTTTTTCCCCGGCAGTTTAGAAACGTTCTGACAGCACCTCATATGTGTGGCCCTCAAGTCATTGTGTGAGATGTGGCACCTCCAAGACTTTCTCTAACTTGGGTCACCGTCCACAGGATGGATATGTAATACATAACAGTGATCGACATGGGCCCTGTCAGATAAATCACAACATTTACCAGTCTCTAAGAAGTAGCGGTATTATCCAAAAAGCTTTAAATCTTTGTGTGGGTAGAGCGCTGGGTAGTATCTAGGGAGAGCTCTAGAGAGTTCTGAGTAAAGCTCAGTGGTGACCTGTACTTAACTCAGTGGTGACCTGTACTTAACTCAGTGGTGACCTGTACTTAACTCAGTGGTGACCTGTACTTAACTCTGAAGAAGTGTCTTGTGTGCTCCCGTGGACTGAACCAGGATGCCCTCCATCGAGCAACTTTATCAGCAGCTTAAGGAAGAATTGAGGGCAGCGAAGATGGAGATACGGCTATTGACTGAGGAGAACAAGAGGATTCGTAGTAGTCCTCCTGTTCAGAGTCCTCAGGTCAAGAAAGGATCGTGGTCAGTGGCTGGACAGCAGGGGACGACGAAGTTGACGATCAAGAAGACGAATGGAAAGCCAGAAACGATGAAGAAGAAAGAGACTGCTGTGGAAACTCCCGTGGAAACCTCCAACGCATTCTCGGTGCTACCCGACGAATGTGAGTCGACTACTGGGACCGTCACGACGAACGACAGCAAGGAAGGTAAGAATATTGTTGTTGTTGGCGATAGCCAGGTTAGATACATGGATAGGGCATTCTGCTTGAAGGACAGGAGTAGGAGACAAAGGGTTTGCTTTCCTGGAGCTGGGATGGAGGACATTGTTAGCCGGCTTGACAACATCATGAACGGTAATGGGATCAATCTTATTATTTGCCTCAGTGCTGGAGGCAATGATGTAGGCAAGCGTAGAAGTGAGGATTTAAGTTAGAAAGTTCAGGAAGCTAAAGACATAATTAGGAAGAAGGGGGGGGCGCCCTGTTATATGTGGCATTTTGCCAAGAAGAGGTGTTGGTAATGAATGGTTGTCCAGAGCAATTGGTATTAATTGTTGGCTGGATAAACACTGTAAGGATATTGCAGTACCATTCATTGACAACTGGGACAACTTCTATGGCCGAAATGACATGTATGCCAAGGATGGGGTTCACTTATCCAGGGCAGGTGTGGGTTTTCTTGCTAACTCAGTTGAGGGGCTTGTTAGGACTTTAAACTAGGATTAGTTAGAGGTATGGGTTTAGAAATGATTAATAATGAGTATGGATATATTGACTTATGCTCTGATATTAAGAATCTTAATAGTAACTGTCATGGAGTAACTATGGGTATTGATAATTTCAGAAATTGTGTAAAAACAAAGATGAATAGGAAAAATGTGCAGAAGAAAAAACATATGGTGGTATTTTATGCTAACAGTCGAAGTGCAAGAAATAAAATTAATGAACTACGTTTGGTAGCATGTGCTGGGAACTTTGATATCATTGCATTAACTGAAACATGGTATGATTTAAAGAGTCGGGATATGACTGCTGAGTGTAATATTCAGGGATTTAAGTTGTTCAATGTGGATAGATCTAATGGGAAGGGGGGGAGGAGTTGCATATGTTCGAGAAAATATTAATTGTTGCATAAAAACAGGTATAAAAATAGATGGAGCAGTAACAGAATCTGTTTGGGTAGAGTTCGTAGAGTGTCAAGAAAAACTAATTCTAGGTGTAATATACCGACCTCCAGGCTTGGATCAAGATAGAGGGAGACTTCTTTGGGACGAAATTGTTAGGACTTCTAGACACAATAACATAGTCATAGTAGGGGACTTTAACTTTAGTCAAATTGACTGGAATTCTTTGACAGGTAATCTAGAATCCAGTGACTTTATGGAAACAGTCCAGGACTGTTTTCTGAAGCAGAGCGTAACAGAGCCTACCAGGGGTAATAATTTGCTAGACCTAGTCTTGTCAAATAAGGAAACACTCGTGAATAATCTGGAGATCACTGAAGAGCTTGGCGCAAGTGATCACAAATCCATCACTTTTAGCATTAACTGGGAATGCAAGAATAATGATAATACAGTAAAAATCCCTGATTTTCGTTCTGCCGATTATAATGGACTTAGGGAACACCTGTCTAATCTTGATTGGAGTTATCTAGCTAATGATTTTATTAACGATGATCATACTTATGATTATGAAGGGATCTGCTTTTATGATTGTTTTCTTAATAATGTACACCGTGCCCAGAGTATATACATTCCCCAGAGAGAAATTAGGTCTAATAATAACGATCCCAAATGGGTTAACAGGAGGCTAAAGCATCTATTAGGGGAGAAAAGGGGAATTTATAGGCGCATCAGAAGAGGAGAGGTTAACCTTACTGACCAATATGTTCAGCTTAAAAGAGAAGTAAAAAAGGCGATTAGAAAGGCTAAACGTGACTATGAAATTAGAGTTGCTAATGAATCTAAGACTAATCCAAAGGGGTTCTTTCAAGTGTATAGGACGAAGGTGAAGGAAAAAGTAGGACCTCTGAAAATTGGGAATGGACAGCTGACGGATAACTAACTGGAAATGTGCTCCTTATTTAACGACTATTTTTTGTCAGTTTTTACACAGGAAGATGTAAATGAGATTCCAGTAATTAACGATTATTTAGTTCCTGATGAATTTAAGTTAACTAATATTACTGTCACGAGGGACATGGTTATTAAACAGATAGACAAACTGAAGCAAAATAAGTCCCCGGGACCCGATGAGCTGTTTTCCAGGGTACTTAAGGAATGCAAGATGGAGCTTAGTCAGCCATTAACGAGTGTATTCAATGTGTCCATCCTTACCAGTGTTGTGCCAGAGTTGTGGAAGATGGCTAATGTGGTTCCTATATTCAAATCAGGGGATAAGTCCACTCCTTCAAATTACCGTCCAATAAGCCTGACATCTATAGTGGGCAAGTTATTAGAATCAATTATAGCTGACATTATCAGAAGTCACCTTGAAGAGCATAACTTGATAAATGAATCTCAGCATGGATTCACGAGAGGTCGTTCCTGCCTGACAAACTTACTGACGTTCTTCAATAGAACATTTGAGGCAGTTGACAGTGATAAGGAATATGATATTGTTTATTTGGATTTTAGTAAAGCTTTCGACAGAGTACCTCACAAGAGACTCTTAAGAAAAGTGGCAGCTCATGGTATAGGAGGTAAACTTCTAGCATGGATTGAGGCATGGCTTACCAATAGAAAGCAGAGAGTTACCATTAATGGAGTGAAATCTGAATGGGGATTAGTCACTAGTGGCATTCCACAAGGATCAGTTTTAGGCCCTCTCTTGTTCATAATTTACATTAATGACCTTGATGAAGGGATTACGAGTGACACGAGTAAATTTGCTGATGATACAAAGATAGGCCGTATAATTCACTCTGAGGAGGATATCAATGAACTCCAGGACGATTTGGACAAAATAATGTCTTGGTCTGAAAAATGGCAGATGAAGTTCAATGTGGATAAGTGTAAGGTACTTGCCCTTGGTAATGAAAATAACCCTCGAAGCTATAATCTAGGTGAAGTAGAGCTTGATCATACAGAATGTGAAAAAGACTTGGGAGTCATGGTAAGCAGAAATCTAAAGCCAAGACAGCAGTGCCTTAGTGTGCGCAACAAGGCCAACAGATTACTTGGATTTATCTCTAAGAAGTATAAGTAACAGAAGTCCAAAAGTTATTTTACAGCTCCATACATCACTAGTGAGGCCTCATTTAGATTATGCTGCTCAGTTTTGGTCTCCTTACTACAGGATGGACATAGACTCATTAGAGAACATACAGAGAAGAATGACTAAAATGATTTACTGTGTAAGGAACCTCCCGTATGAAGATAGACTTAAAGCCTTAAATCTCCACTCTCTGGAGAGGCGTAGAATGAGAGGAGATATCATTGAAGTGTATAAGTGGATGACAGGCATAAACAAGGGAGATATTGTGGAAAAAGACACTTATGTACAGTTCAGGACATTTA
The DNA here is from genome assembly GCF_038502225.1 of Cherax quadricarinatus. Lineage (NCBI taxonomy): Eukaryota > Metazoa > Arthropoda > Malacostraca > Decapoda > Parastacidae > Cherax > Cherax quadricarinatus. The sequence goes on from NC_091374.1 coordinate 15,275,717, forward strand.
TTAAAGGAAACGTTTCGCCACGAGTGGCTTCTTCAGTCCTAATACAGAGAAAACTAAGAAAACATTTATATATATAGTGGCAGGAGTCAGGTGAGGTGACGCGTGGGTAGAGGTGGTGGTAGTAGTAGTAGTAGTAATGGAACTAAGGAGGTGAGGCAAGAGAGGGACCTGCTGGCATCAAGTAACACCAGTTCCCAGGATGGGTAATATCCTCTTGTTTAGTAATTTTGAAATACTGTAACTACCGGATTTTTGATGCCAGCAGGTCCCTCTCTTGCCTCACCTCCTTAGTTCCATTACTACTACTACTACTACTACTACTACTACTACTACTACCACCTCTACCCACGCGTCACCTCACCTGACTCCTGCCACTATATATATAAATGTGCAAGAAAGGTATAAAATACCGACAATATGAAAGTTAAGACACATGTGCAACATCTGGATATGTTTATTGTAGACGTTTCGCCTTTGCTCCAGATTCTCCTCCACCACGATGCTGTGAACACTAACTCCAAGGCCGAGGGACTGATTACCTCATCTTTTGTATATAGTTCTACTGTCTTCCTATTATGTCCTAGAATCTGTATTGATAAAGCCACTGGATGGCGAAACGTCTACAATAAAGATATCCAGATGTTGCACATGTGTCTTAACTTTCATATTGTGATGAATGGTTTGAAAAACCGACAAGTCGAAGATTGAGACACTTATGCAGCATATGGGAATCTTTATTCAGGAAACGTTTCGCCACACAGTGGCTTCATCAGTCCAATACAAAGAGGAAGGCGTAAGGAGAGGAGGAGAATGAGGTAATCAGTCCCTCAACCTGGAGTCGATGTGTTCAGTCCATCAATCTTGTAGAATGTACAGCATAGGGCCGTAGAAGTGGCTTATATACTGTAGTGAGGTGACGTGAAGCAGATGGAGGCGGGGTCATAGTGGTATCATCCACTAGTCGAAGTAGGTCTTCGTCCAAAGGTTGAACAAGTGTTGAAGAATTCTTCAACACTTGTTCAACCTTTGGACGAAGACCTACTTCGACTAGTGGATGGTACCACTATGACCCCGCCTCCACCTGCTTCACGTCACCTCACTACAGTATATAAGCCACGTCTACGGCCCTATGCTGTACATTCTACAAGATTGATGGACTGAACACATCGACTCCAGGTTGAGGGACTGATTACCTCATTCTCCTCCTCTCCTTACGCCTTCCTCTTTGTATTGGACTGATGAAGCCACTGTGTGGCGAAACGTTTCCTGAATAAAGATTCCCATATGCTGCATAAGTGTCTCAATCTTCAACTTTCATATTGTCGGTATTTTATACCTTTCTTGCACAACTTGTCAGACACTGCAACATCATGGAATCTTGGTTCAGAGGACATCTACAAGACCTTCTTCACGGCTGCTGCAACTAACCCATCTCTTTGGGAAGGACCTACTTCCACTGGGGAATCCCGCCTACCAGTGAATATGCCCTCGTCTGCTACACCTGACGTTACTATATAAGCGCCAGGCTCCTTTCTTCTGCTTCAGAATCTCCACGACTATGGTGCTCTTTGCACCTACTCCTAGGTTGAGGGACTGATTACCTCATCTTCTGTACATAGTTCTACTGTCTTCAAGTTATGTCCTAGAATTTGTATTGATAAAGCCACTGGATGGCGAAACGTCTACAATAAAGATACCCAGATGTTGCACATGTGTCTTAATCTCATCTTGTCGGTATTATATACCATTCGTACACAACACACCCCAGTTAAGCTTTCAAAAGAGAGTTTCCTAGAATAATGACACCTCCATCAGTGTCCAGCGCGGCCCACCTTCACCTCATATCAAAGAGCTCTCAAGCCTCCACCAAAGCAGCCTTCACGGACCCCCACCAGCTGCATTTGAGCCGGAAACCCTGCTAATGGATTTCCCTCTCACCTGACGCACCTTGGGGACAATAATAAGGTGGAGGGTCAAGACCCACGCTCGGGGGCTGTCGAAATTTGAACTTGGTTTTAACTGGAGTGTGTCAACTATAAACTCTTAGAAGATTTTTCTTTGGCTCTAATTTCATGTAAACACACACACACACACACACACACACAAAGGAATTGACAAGTAGGATATTAACAATGTTTTAGTAATGGGACACAACTGGAAGTTAAAAACTCACACGAGTCACAGGGATGTTAAGAAGTGTTTAAGCAGTTTTAGATTTGTCAGGAAGTGGAACAATCTGGAGAGTGATGTAGTGAAGGCAGAATCCATATACAGCTTTAGGAAGAGGTACGGTAAAGTTCTTGGAGCGTGAAGAGAATGGACCTAGTAGCGACCAGCGAAGAAGCTGCCCCAGGAGCTACGATTCGACAAACAGGTGAGTAAACACACACACACACACACACACACACACACACACACACACACACACACACACGCACACGCACACGCACGCACACGCACGCACACGCACACGCACACACACGCACACACACGCACACACACGCACACACACGCACGCACACGCACACACACACACTACACCAGGTATACATGAAGTACTGCACATTTTACGCAACTTAATACGGATATTCATATCTTACTTGTGTTAAATGAAATATTCCAGAGTTTTCATATAGCCAATCGGATAAGTAATTCAAAGTACCTCATGAAAACCCATAATTTTTTCCAGTTTCTTCCAAAAACACAAACTGGGACTTACACAGGAACGATCTTTGACATCGCGAAGAAAATATTTTGGAAAATTTAAGCAACCTGTTATTACTTTGACACACAAAATCGTTATAACACTATTGCAAACAAACAAAGGAACGGGTTGGGATCGAACTCACGGAGAGTCTTAAAACTCCAGGCCAGCACGTAAGCCACTGGGCCATCTGGCTACAATAAGATTTATCCAACTAGGTATGTTTATACACCATAGGGAGGTTAGCATGGGCCACCACTGTGACCACAAATGCAAGTTTTTATAAATGAATCTCCCTCCATGGGGGTCGTGACGAACTCTAGCTTAAGTCCCCTAAAAGCCTTCATCATGCTAACCTCCCTATGGTGTATAAATATATATAATTGGATGAATCTTATTGTAGCCTCCTGGCCCAGTGGCTTACGCACTGGCCTGAAGTTTTGCCACTCACTTGCCGCGAGTTCTAACCCCACCCATATTGTTTCATACTATGGAACAATGCTCTTCTCCAGACTGAGGGACTGACCACCTCAAAACTTTAAGGGTGATGGACTGATTACATCGTCTTCAAGTCTCTTCTGCTTCTATCAACTTTTCTGTACTCGACTGAAGAAGCCTACTGTGTAGGCGAAACGTTTCGAAATAAAGATACCTAACTGTTGCATATGTGTCTTACCTAACAACCCCACCCGTACCTTGGTTTCTACCATACTTTATTTTTTTTAACAAGTTCCATATACTATATATGTTATCCCAGGTTTACTTACATTACGGAATAAATATTTTAGCAATGATTTTATGACTGGAAACTAAGAATGTTCTTATAACGACACTTTAAGTTTCGACAACTAAGAATGTTCTTTAACGACACTATGACTAAGTTTCGACAACTAAGAATGTTCTTAACCATAACGACACTATGCAAAACATAAACATAAGAATGTTCTTAACCATAACGACACTATGCAAAACATAAGTTTCGACAACTAAGAATGTTCTTAACCATAACGACACTATGCAAAACATAAGTTTCGACAACTAAGAATGTTCTTAACCATAACGACACTATGCAAAACATAAGTTTCGACCAGTGAAGAGACGGGACCAGGAGCTATGAATCGACCCCTGCAGCCACAATTAGGCGAGTACATCACGTAAGGCTCAAGTCCGAGCCAACCATCTACGAATAAAGTCATTTTCTACCTTACGTCTCCCTACAATCACTTGCTGGATTCCAGCTCCAGTTACCAAGAATTCCTTTAAAAGTTCTGCTGGATGGATATACAAGTCTGTAAAGTCGGTCAAAAACTTTATATTGGGGAAACGATCGTCTCACTTTTGAAGAAGACGAATAAGAATCTCACTTCCTGTAAGACAACTGTCACGTTCTGTAAGACAACTGTCACTTCCTGTAAGACAACTGTCACGTTCTGTAAGACAACTGTCACTTCCTGTAAGACAACTGTCACGTTCTGTAAGACAACTGTCACTTCCTGTAAGACAACTGTCACGTTCTGTAAGACAACTGTCACGTTCTGTAAGACAACTGTCACTTCCTCTAAGACAACTGTCACTTCCTGTAAGACAACTGTCACGTTCTGTAAGACAACTGTCACTTTCAGTAAGACAACTGTCACTTCCTGTAAGACAACTGTCACTTTCAGTAAGACAACTGTCACTTCCTGTAAGACAACTGTCACGTTCTGTAAGACAACTGTCACTTCCTGTAAGACAACTGTCACGTTCTGTAAGACAACTGTCACGTTCTGTAAGACAACTGTCACTTCCTCTAAGACAACTGTCACGTTCTGTAAGACAACTGTCACTTCCTGTAAGACAACTGTCACGTTCTGTAAGACAACTGTCACTTCTTGTAAGACAACTGTCACTTCCTGTAAGACAACTGTCACTTCCTGTAAGACAACTGTCACTTTCAGTAAGACAACTGTCACTTCCTGTAAGACAACTGTCACTTTCAGTAAGACAACTGTCACTTCCTGTAAGACAACTGTCACGTTCTGTAAGACAACTGTCACTTCCTGTAAGACAACTGTCACTTCCTGTAAGACAACTGTCACTTCCTGTAAGACAACTGTCACGTTCTGTAAGACAACCGTCACTTCCTGTAAGACAACCGTCACGTTCTGTAAGACAACTGTCACGTTCTGTAAGACAACTGTCACTTCCTGTAAGACAACTGTCACTTCCTGTAAGACAACTGTCACGTTCTGTAAGACAACTGTCACTTCCTGTAAGACAACTGTCACGTTCTGTAAGACAACTGTCACTTCCTGTAAGACAACTGTCACGTTCTGTAAGACAACTGTCACTTTCAGTAAGACAACTGTCACTTCCTGTAAGACAATTGTCACTTTCAGTAAGACAACTGTCACTTCCTGTAAGACAACTGTCACGTTCTGTAAGACAACTGTCACTTCCTGTAAGACAACTGTCACTTCCTGTAAGACAACTGTCACTTCCTGTAAGACAATTGTCATTTCCTGTAAGACAACTGTCACGTTCTGTAAGACAACTGTCACTTCCTGTAAGACAACTGTCACTTCCTGTAAGACTGTCACTTCCTGTAAGACAACTGTCACTTCCTGTAAGACAACTGTCACGTCCTGTAAGACAACTGTCACTTCCTGTAAGACAATGGTCACTTCCTGTAAGACAACTGTCACGTTCTGTAAGACAACTGTCACTTCCTGTAAGACAACTGTCACGTTCTGTAAGACAACTGTCACTTCCTGTAAGACAACTGTCACGTTCTGTAAGACAACTGTCACGTTCTGTAAGA
>NC_091374.1:15286220-15321220 GCF_038502225.1 Cherax quadricarinatus
AGTCCGATTCCAGGACGTGTAGTCTCGCTCCAATTCCCTGGATCAAGAGAAGCCCCTTCCCACAAGAGGAATTCTCAAAAAAAAAAAAATCTCATCAAAATTTGTGATGTGTTAAACCCTGACGGAAATGAATTAGTTAAAAATATGACATGCCAGTCGACAGACAATATTTCAGACCTATCTATATATCTATCGCGGAAATCGCTCATGGAGTCAATGAGCGGAGGTGCGCCAGAGAGGGAGATATTACCGCTAACGTTCTTAGGCGGAGAGGAACACGACGTTGAATATCAGGGAAGGAAGGGGGAAGCGAAGGGAGGGAAGGGGATTGAGGTAAGGAGGAGGGAAGGGAAGGGAGGTAAGAAGGAGGGAAGGGAAGGGAGGTAAGGAGGGAAGGGACCGGAGGTAAGAAGGAAGGGAAGGGAAGGGAGGTAAGGAGGGAAGGGAAGTAAGAAGGAGGGAAGGGAAGTAAGGAGGGAAGGGAGGTAAGAAGGAGGGAAGGGAAGGGAAGGGAAGGGAAGAGAAGAGAGAGAGAGAGAGAGAGAGAGAGAGAGAGAGAGAGAGAGAGAGAGACTGCAAACCACTCACTACTTTGTGATCGTCAATATGGCTTCAGGAAAGGTTACTCTGCTGCTGATCTGTTGTTAAACCTCTCCACTAAGTGGCACCAGTCACTGGATGAATCCAAAGTCAGCTGTGTGGTAGCACTGGATATTGCTGGCGCTTTCGACCGGGTGTGGCACCAGGGCCTCTTAGCAAAACTTCAAGCACTGGGAATTGCAGGCTCTACGCTATGTCTCCTCAGTGATTACCTTCATGGTAGATCTCTAAGTGTAGTCCTCAATGGAACGGAATCAGCAAGGCATCCTATTGGGGCAAGTGTTCCACAAGGAAGCGTGCTGGGTCCATTGTTATGGAATGTCTACTTCAACGACCTTCTTCATCTCATCCCAGAATCACACGCATATGCAGACGACTGTACACTGACATTCACTTATCCAAGAGAAGAAATGCCAGCTGCTCTAAGCTACATCAATCACCAGCTGACAGCTATATCAGCTTGGGGAAATAGATGGCAAGTAACATTTGCACCTGAGAAAACGCAAATGATGATCGTCTCTAGGCACCATGATGGTAATGCTGGTGCAGTAGTAAGGATGAATGGGAGGATGTTGGCACCTGGAGAAGAAGTTGATATCCTTGGGGTGAAATTTGACTCCAAACTAACCATGAAGAACAATGTTGTAAATCTTGCAAACAAGGCAGCCAGGAAGCTTACAGCACTTCGCCGTATCTCGCATCTGCTTGACAGTAGGGGTTGCAAGATCCTGTACGAGGCACAAGTACGCTCACACCTTGAGTATGCTCCACTTTCTTGGTTTGCCTGCCCCCCCCCCTCTCATCTGCGACTGCTTGACAGAGTAGAGAACAGAGCAAGACGTCTCATCTCTCGCCTGGACCCATCCTGGATAGATCTGTCATTTCAGCAGAGCCTTCAACATAGGAGGGATGTGGGTGGCCTTACTGTTATGTACAAGGCCAATATTGTCAAAATACCACACTTGGATCCACTTCGAGGACAGCGTGAAACAAGCTTTTATGCCACAAGACGGGTAGAAAGCAGCAACTTCACTCTGGCTGTACCCTTCTCCAGAACATCACTCCATCTGAGATCATATATACCCAGGATGACTCGAGTATGGAACACATTCGTACAGCATAATGATGTCAACGAGATAAAGTCAGTTGATCAAATGAAAATGCTGGCCCACGGATGGCTCCAACTTCATCCTGTTCCCTACTTGTCTCATAACAATAAAAATGCTTTCAAATGAGCTGATGTAGGTAACAGTTCTTAGCTTGCCAATAAAGTTAGGAATCCTTAACCTGTAAATAGCTGTCAACAAAGCTAGGGATCCTTAACCTTGTCAAACCCAGTGTAAAAAAAAAAAAAACGTGTAACCCAGACGACACTTCACTCAATGTTGGTTAATCAAAACACACTACAAACATACACATCTTTCCTCACACGATGTGTAAGCAACATCTGGTAGTCCAGAGCAAATTAGTGACTGCTTACCAATGTCAACAAAGCAAATAATTGAAGACTTGAGTGTACTGAGCTTTCATAATCGTGTTCTCTGCGGGCGGTAATACTCAAAGAATACGAGTAAAGAAAAAGTTAAGTGAATAATGACGGTGAATGGAGACAAAATGAAAGAGAGAGAGAAGTGTACTGCAAAAACAATCTGGTGGTTAATTTAGCAGGAGTGAAATGGACACAACGGCCCTTGGGCCGTCACAACACTCAACCCAACAATAACAACAACATGCCTAGAGCCTTGAATAGCTTTACAAAGATTAAAGATACGATTGTTGTTGATTGACAGCAGACTGGGCACGTCTGGTAAAGTCATTTGGGAGGTTTATACCTGGAAAAGTCACTGATTCACTGTGACCGTGCCGGAGGAACCAAAAATACTCTAGATGTCTTTACGAAACACAGTTCCTGGTCCAGCCAACATGTATTTTCATGTTGATAACCAACATGGTGAAGGCATTAATGGTGGCCGAAACACAGTATATAAAGATATTTTAGATAAGACAATAAAATATCTAAAGGAGAGAAGCACAGCGAGAATAATCAAGGAAGAATCAAGGAATATATTAAAACTGTCACCAAAACAACGCAGAGAGAAGAATCAAGGAATATATATATCAACACAAACACACACACTGACTCGGGGCCAGGAGCTATGAATCGACCCCTGAAAAACCACAATTAGGCGAGTACTAGCTAGAAAATAATTTAACAAAGGGGTAACTGTTTTGGGCTCGTGGTTACTATGGTAACCATTGTATCATTTTAGAAGATAAAATTAAGTAATTTTTGCAGCTCAGATAAATGAGAATTATTTTTTTCCAATTCTTTTTTAAGATTTGTTCATTTATCATAATTATTTCGGGAGAAATGTCTCTTTCGAAATTTTTGGAACCTCTGAATTATTAAATAATTGAATGTGATAGCTCAAAGTAATGAAAATAATTTACCTTATGTAAAATTTAGTGAATATTTATGCAGGTGAGAGAATATAAAGAAAGAAATTATTTTTTTTATGAACGCGCACGCGCGCGCACATACTCTTTCTCTCTCACACACACACACACACACACACACGGGGCAGGAACCATACATAGCTTTAAGATGAGGTATGATAAAGCTCATGGAGCAGGGAGAGAGAGGACCTAGTAGCGTTCAGTGAAGAGGCGGGGCCAGGAGCTGAGTTTCGACCCCTGCAACCACAATTAGGTGAGTATACACACACACACACACACACACACACACACACACACACACACACACACACACACACACACACACACACACACACACACCAGAAAAAAAAAACAGAAAAAAACACGTTATCCATGAACCACTAAGAGCAGAAAATTATCAGCCTAATTTTGACACCAGTAACAAGATAATTAATGAGCACAAAATAAAACTTAAGGTGACTAAAACTGACGTTCGTTTTATTACACTGAATATACTGTCAAACCACCACCACCGGTGGAACAGTGACCCCCCCCCCAAAAAAAACAAAAAAAACATGTATATGCATTAATATGAACAACAAATCAATTATTATAATTATTATTATAATAAAAAAGAAGCGCTAAACCACATGGGCTATAAACAACAAATCAATAAAATTGCAAATAAACGCAACATAAAAAATATATATGCCTAAACGAGTGTAAAAAAAAAAAAAGAGTAAATCAATTAGAATATCAAATTTCTGGAACTGGTTCTCGGGGGCGATGACCCCCGGACTTAACAAAAGCCCACGAAGCGACTAGTTACATTCATCCCTTGAATTTTTCAGTGAAAAAAACAAGAATAGACATTGAATAGTTAAAATACTGTTTTATATAACAAAAACAACAGCGAATAAAAATAGCCCACGAAATGGCGAAAACAATTAAGTGTTGCGAGGAATGACGAAAACATTTCTAATATTTACTGCTGGAAGGAGAAAGTTGTGAGTCACCTGTGACCTTCCAGCAGCTGAATGTTAGTTACTACCCACCTTGTTCAAGGTGCCGTACCTCCACACCTCCAAGATGGTGCACCACACCTCCAAGATGGTGCACCACACCTCCAAGATGGTGTACCACACCTCTAAGATGCTGTACACCTCCTAGATGCTGTACCACACCTAGATGCTGTATCACACCTAGATGCTGTACCACACCTAGATGCTGTATCACACCTAGATGCTGTATCACACCTAGATGCTGTACCACACCTAGATGCTGTACCACACCTAGATGCTGTATCACACCTAGATGCTGTACCACACCTAGATGCTGTATCACACCTAGATGCTGTACCACACCTAGATGCTGTACCACACCTAGATGCTGTACCACACCTAGATGCTGTATCACACCTAGATGCTGTACCACACCTAGATGCTGTACCACACCTCCAAAATGCTGCACCACACCTCCAAGATGCTGAACCACACCTCCAAGATGCTGCACCTTGCTCACATGATGCTGTACACCTCCAAGATGAATTATATCTCCAAGTGGGATAGATCTTTTGTCGATTTCCTACTCGTATGGGATAAGCAGGAAAATATAAAAGTTACTCAAGACTATGAAAAAAAAATCATGTAGTAGACCAATTGGAGGTGAGAAAATAAGCTTGTACTGTATCGGTACAAATTTGCTAATTTATAGCTAAGAAAGAAATGCTGGACTCCGAGCATTAATTGGCGAGTGCTTCTGGCGGTGGCCTTCATGTTTTTATCACTGGTGTGTTATCCAGTCTGCCAGGGAAGATATGTGGTCAGGTAGTCTCTCCTGATGTTATGGCAGTTCCCTCCTGTACGGTGGCTGAGTGGCTGGCCTGGCGAAGTACACAATAGGTTTTTTTATTGAAGACAACGTCCCATCACGTTGTATTTTACACCTAAAATCACTTGTGTATAGGTATTATTCTCCCGAACACAACTTCCCATCACTCGTCAACAAGTGTTGGGCCCCACAATGTTTCTCAGGTACATTAACATCCTTAATACATTTACCCTTGTTTACGGATGATGTTAACTGCACTAACTAGCGCGTCAGTGAGCTTAATGGGTTATCTGAAGTCTCCTTATTTGTAAGTAGGATTCAGTGCTCCGTACAAGTGACTTGATATCAGGGATGTCAAGAAGTGTTTCTTCAGCCTGAGGGTGATCAGGAAATGCAGTAGTTTTAAATAGTGGTGCCACTATACGCGGCTGTAAGACAAGGTTTTGTTGGCGATGGCCACTGTTGAGACATTTAATTATTTTGAACATAGGACGCATAACGAGACACAGAGAGAGAGACAGTCAAGAGAGACACACTGCTGCCAAAATTCCCTGAACTCGCAACCAACAAAAACAGGATCCAGGAGAACTTGTTACATCCAAACAATGAACTGCTGCCAATCACTCAAATCCAGGATGATTGGTGCTTGAGAGACCCTCAGTCATACGCAACATTATTCCCAGGAATACTGAAGAGCCGAGGCACTTGTCTCTTAGGCCAGTCCAGCTGCCGCCTGAGCTCAGTCACCCAAATACATACGATATAGTTTTTGACGTTTATCTGGAACGTCATCCGGCCAAATTGCACAGGATAATTTCAGACCGGAAGGAAAAGTTAGGGATTAATGCAAGCTCGTTACCGCAGCCAACAATGAGAGGAAAGAGAGGAAGGGGAGAGGGTAGGGAAGGAAGGGCTGTGTGGGAAGGGAATGCTGTTTGGAATACTGAGAGGAATTAACAAGGTGGACAGGGCCAGAATGTTCCAGAGATGGGACACAGGACACAACTGGAAGCTGAAAATTCAGACGAGTCACAGGGATGTTAGGAAGTATTTTAACAGCCTTCGAGTTGTCAGGAAGTGGAACAATCTTGACAGTAAAGTAGTAGAGGGAAGATCCATACATTGCCTTAAGATGAGGTACGGTAAGGGATAGAGTGGACCTAGTAGCTACCAGCGAAGATACGGGGTCAGGAGGTAAGACTCGACCCCTGCAACCATATATAGGTGAATGTACACACACACACACACACACACACACGTGTGTATGTGTGTGTGTGTGTGACAGAGCAAAAGCTACTTTCTAGAAGATTCCACTACACAGAAACATCAGCATACGTCACACAAATGCTGACAGAATAATAAAGATGATGAATTATTTGAATAAACAGTAGGTTTCTCTACGTAACAGCTGTCTTGGAGATGAATTAATAGAAGCCATAACGAACGCAATATTCCCAGCTAGGTATTAAGTAATGAAGTTAAGAGGAAGTCGGGGAGTAGCAGCAAGAACACACGATGCTGAGTAGCACGCACTAAAATGACGGAAAAGTGTACAGGAGGCATAATCATGACCAAGGACATCACCGTAGTAAAATTTGCAATATATAACAGTGACAGAACAGAGAAATTCGTGGACTTTATCGAGAAAAAAAAAATCGCAGGATCAACAGTTGACTTTGACCACTTGGAGAAACAGAAATCTGAAAACCACAAGAAAAATAGAATTTTTAAAAGATAATGATAAAATAATATATACCAGAAAGTATTTGACACATTATGAAAGAAGAGGCGAACCAGCTAGACTAGATGAGATATTTACCTCAACCTAGGCGGATATAGGTAATATAAGTTATGAGAAGCCTGGTGAGCAGGCTTCATCAGTCGAATACCGAGGATAATTAAAACCCAAGAGACAGCAGAGGTGGAGAGGTAGTTTAAGGAGATCAGTCCGTCAGCCCCAAAGGCTTCGTCAGTACACTTAGGTGTTGCACAAGTGGCTTATTCATCAAAACAGAACTTGCACATTGAAAAATGAAACTTTTGACGTCTCGGTCCGACTTTGATCATTAACAAGTAGGACCGAAACGTCGCAGTAAGCTTTTCTCTCTCTGTGCTGGTTATTTGTGTATTGTTCTAATCACGCCATTGTGCCTTTTCCTTCTTTATTCATCAATTTTTCACTACTGTCTACCATTTATAAATCAGTCCAGATTTTCAACTTCCTATTGGAACTTGAATACGAAAGACAGAGCAGACACACCAGGCTGGACTAGAAGAGACTGCACACGAAGAAACTTTTGCTGAACGAAAGTCAGCGGTAAAGAAAATTGGGGAAAAAATCGAATGATATAGTATACCGGTTAAACCCTGAATGGTACAGAATAATAATTAATAATGCTATTTCTGGACATTAAAATGGTATAAAATACCGACAGGTTGTTAGGTAAGACACATATGCAACAGTTAGGTATCTTTATTTTGAAACGTTTCGCCTACACAGTAGGCTTCTTCAGTCGAGTACAGAAAAGTGGATAGAAGCAGAAGATACTTGAAGACGATGTAATCAGTCCATCACCCTTAAAGTTTTGAGGTGGAACAATGCTCTTCTCCAGACTGAGGGACTGACCACCTCAAAACTTTAAGGGTGATGGACTGATTACATCGTCTTCAAGTATCTTCTGCTTCTATCAACTTTTCTGTACTCGACTGAAGAAGCCTACTGTGTAGGCGAAACGTTTCGAAATAAAGATATCTAACTGTTGCATGTGTGTCTTACCTAACAACCCTATTTCTACAAGTACATGATGCAACTTATACAGACCATAGCTGACACCAATGATATATAATAAACCACTTGTCATGCAGAGCATTTTGGGCAAATTTGGCTAATTTTGTCCCCAGGATGCGACCCACAACGCCGGCTAACACCCAGGTACCTGCTAATATCTAGGTGAACAGGGACAGCGGGTGCCTGAAGGAACCGCGCCCCAATGTTTCCACCCGTACCGGGAATCGAACCTCGGACCTCAGTGTGTGGGCTGAGTGCGTTACCAACCGAGCTAGGGGACACCTCAATATAATAACAGTAGAGAAGAAAGTAGAGTAGCTATATGATTTATCCAAAGATTTAGAGCTTAAAAATTACAAAATATATTGAAAAAATTACGAGAGAGAGAGAGAGAGAGAGAGAGAGAGAGAGAGAGAGAGAGAGAGAGAGAGAGAGAGAGAAATAGATAGGTACAGTTTATTTTCAATTGGTGTTTGCTGAATACATAAAAAAAGAAGGAACACTGCAGCAGGCCTACTGGCCCATGCGAGGCAGGTCCAATTCTCCCACCGGCTTAAGACAATGCCTTAACCTAGTCAGGTCAGTCACATTCACTTAAGGAAGAAGCACGGCATCTGACCTAGTAGCACAAGCTAGTCAGGTCCAACTCGCACCCACCCACATCCACATGTATTTATCATGAGTCAGGTTCCAGGTTGTACCTTTGACGAGTTACCAGAGACTAGTAACGAGGTGCAGGGAGTTACCAGAGACTAGTAACGAGGAGCAGGGAGTTACCAGAGACTAGTAACGAGGAGCAGGGAGTTACCAGAGACTAGTAACGAGGAGCAGGGAGTTACCAGAGACTAGTAACGAGGAGCAGGGAGTTACCAGAGACTAGTAACGAGGTGCAGGGAGTTACCAGAGACTAGTAACGAGGTGCAGGGAGCTACCAGAGACTAGTAACGAGGTGCAGGTTGTCACCAGAAACCAGTAACGAGGTGCAGGGAGTTACCAGAGACTAGTAACGAGGTGCAGGGAGTTACCAGAGACTAGTAACGAGGTGCAAGGAGTTACCAGAGACTAGTAACGAGGTGCAGGGAGTTACCAGAGACCAATAACGAGGTGCAGGGAGTTACCAGAGACCAATAACGAGGTGCAGGGAGTTACCAGAGACCAATAACGAGGTGCAGGGAGTTACCAGAGACCAATAACGAGGTGCAGGGAGTTACCAGAGACCAATAACGAGGTGCAGGAAGTTACCAGAGACCAATAACGAGGTGCAGGGAGTTACCAGAGACCAATAACGAGGTGCAGGGAGTTACCAGAGACCAATAACGAGGTGCAGGGAGTTACCAGAGACCAATAACGAGGTGCAGGGAGTTACCAGAGACTAGTAACGAGGCGCAGGGAGTTACCAGAGACTAGTAACGAGGCGCAGTGAACGAGTACGCCAAACACACACACACAAGCATCACTACAAGAACAAAATTTTAAATGCGTCGAAACATAGAATGGATGCACGCAGAAATGGCAGGGGTGTGAAAACTTGCTCCAAGCCCTTAAATCAAGAGCCCTTCATCGCTATGAAGGGACGTGCAAGGGACAAGCGATGTGGGACATCTGAAGTCTCGTACAGGCAATAAATCCTTCGGACTTAGGACAGGGAATGGAAGGCCGCTAAAGCCATTTCCATAATGAATGGGAGGCACGCCTAATATATTGGTGAGAGAGCAAAGAAGAAAGAAATTATTGGAAAGTGAGAGAAAGTAAGAATTCACAGCTAGAAAGAAAATGAAGAGAATATTTATCGAGATAAAGAAAAAAAACGAAAAACTAAGGCATAGTTTACCTATTCAGCACGATATATATATATATATATATATATATATATATATATATATATATATATATATATATATATATATATATATATATATATATATAACGAATTTATAAGATGGTAAAACAAGGCGGTAAACAGACATGAATTAAAAAAGACGACAGTTAATAAAAGGCAAAAATGCAAACAAAATTAATAAACATTATATAATAAAATATAGAAAACAGATATAAACAACAGATTTAATAAAATCAGACAAAATAAAAAACACGTACTCCCACACACACTGTGGCCAGGAGCTGTGACTCGACCCCTCCAACCACAACTAGACTAGTACAACTAGGTAAGTACACACACACGGTTCAGTAGACATAGCACTCAGCAGATGATGCTGGTATCATGCCAGGAGAATTTTATACCTCACTGACTATGAAGAACTGTCATGCGTGTCTGGCCAGATACTCCCAGTACATCGTATCTGGTCTATACCAGAGGCTGCAAAACTCTACACGAGGTTGCTCTCTCCTTATGTATGCACCACTCGCTTGGATGGCCTCGTCCAGCATCCCGTATCCATCTTCTGGGTGAGGCAGGAGACAGAGTAAGATCTTAACTTAGCATGGTTTGACCTGTCTTACAGCACAGCCTTTAGTAACAGAGGGATATAAATAGCATCAGTGTTGTGAACAAGAACACGCTACCCACGGTCAGTGAACAAGAACAATGTCCTTAAAGTTCTCCACGAGACCAAACTTGAAGTACGAAAGTTCCAATATTTCGTGAGAAAACCTAACACGAATAATTCAACAGTTGAAGATTGAGACACTTATGCAACATATGGGAATCTTTATTGAGGAAACGTTTCGCCACACAGTGGCTTCATCAGTCCAATACAAAGAGGAAGGCGTAAGGAGAGGAGTAGTATGAGGTAATCAGTCCCTCAGCCTGGAGTCGATGTGTTCAGTCCTTCAATCTTGTAGAATGTACAGCATAGGGCCGTAGACGTGGCTTATATACAGTAGTCAGGTGAGGAGAAGGAGGAGGAGGCGGGTCATAGTGGTACCATCCAATAGTCGAAGTAGGTCTTCGTCCAAAGGTTGGACACTAAAGATTCCCAAATGTTGCATAATTGTCTCAATCTTCACCTTGTCGGTTTTTTAAACCATTTATCAATCCAACAGTTAAACGTTTTTAAACCTAAAATTATTATAAACACAAGAGTCCTACCACGAGCGTGTAGTTTAACATCCAATATAAACAATGTCAAGAAATCTTGAAAAAGACAAGAAATAAATATTGCAATATTTTTGATATAAAACACTCTAGACATAATGAAATCTATTAAAAAATAAGTTTCACAACATTTTCAAACGCAAATAATAATGATAACTGTTATAATGATTCGTTTTTTTTAGGGTACAATGAAGAACCTACCATCACATGTTAGTGCGTCATTATGATGTTAGGTGGAAAGGTCTCAGTCAAATGTCTGAAAGGCCACTGATGCGTCAGCATACACTTCAGCATTAAGAGTAATGTTTATATTATAACGAACCTCCACTTACACCACTTTCCCCCACCTACACCACTTTCTCTCCACCTACACCACTTTCTCTCCACCTACACCACTTTCTCTCCACCTACACCACTTTCTCTCCACCTACACCACTTTCTCTCCACCTACACCACTTTCACCCCACCTACACCACTTTCTCTCCACCTACACCACTTTCACCCCACCTACACCACTTTCTCTCCACCTACACCACTTTCACCCCACCTACACCACTTTCTCTCCACCTACACCACTTTCACCCCACCTACACCACTTTCTCTCCACCTACACCACTTTCACCCCACCTACACCACTTTCTCTCCACCTACACCACTTTCACCCCACCTACACCACTTTCTCTCCACCTACACCACTTTCTCTCCTACACCACTTTCACCCCACCTACACCACTTTCACCCCACCTACACCTCTCCCAACAACAACAGCTTTATGGACCAACAATACTGTGCCCGCATGACAGCCTTCTCAAGTGTCCTAAACTATCATGTACCAGAATTTCTGTCGTTAGTCTTCTGGTAATGAACGAAAATATGCTATCGATTCCCCACGCTTATCTATTGAAGTTTTTAATAAATAAAATAAAAAAAATAACCAGCCCATAGACGAAAGAAGTTTATAACGACGTTTCGGACCGACTTGGACCAAACCATACCACGAGCGGGGTTAGAACCCGCGATCAGTCTCTCGAAACTCCAGACTGTCGCGTTAGTCACTAGCTGGTCCAGTGGCTAATGCAACGGTCTGGAGTTTTGAGACACACTGATCGCGGGTTCTAACCCCGCTCGTGGTGTGGCTTGTTTGCAATCGTGTCATTACGATTTCGTGAGTCATGTAGTCGACTTGAACCATTAACTAGTATATGGTCCAAGTCGGACCGAAACGTCGTTAGAAGCTTCTTGCTATGTGCGGGTTATTTGTGTATTGTTCTAATCACGGTATTGTGTCTTTTTTCTTAATAAACACAACATATTAAAAAATCACAACTAGACCTCTGATTTTCCAAATATATCCGATATGTTAAACAGAAATGAATATGTTGCGACACAGAAGATGAAGATTATCAATCACAAAATTCGAATCCAGGAAACAGTGTAACAATGAACGGAAAAAAATTACGTTTTTGTTAGTCGTGCTTAGAATAACATTAAGAACTTTACCCACTATTCTGGCATCACCTGTTTTGAAGGTTCTGGTTATCCTATCATATTCCTTGATGTCACCTACTCCATTTAGTGGGGCTGTGACGTAACCTCTTCCAATCTCAGGAGCTGTGATGTTATCTACGTCATTCATATCGGGTCTGTGACATCATTTACCTCTAGGCTGTGACAGTGACACTGTTGTGATTATTGAAGGTGAGATCCTCAATTTTAAGTGAAATCTTCAATCACTCCTAAGTCTCTTGCGTTAGTCTCAAACTCCAAATATTATATTTCGCCTCATTAATTCATTAAAATACAGTAATACCAATGTAGGAGACTAATTTCTGGAAAAAAGTCACCTGGAATTTTTACCCTAGTGTACTTTCAAATATCGGAAAATGGGTCATGACACGTGATTATAATCGGGGATTTTAATTGGGATGCTTTGTACCAATTATGGACAAAAGTGTTTACGTGAACTTGTTACGGATCGCCATGGAATAGCTGGCTCAGTAGTTCAGTATGACAGCTGGTTTAATATTTCACTTGACAGCTGAGAGCTGGTGTAGTAGTTCAATGTGACAGCTGTCTGAGTAATTCAGCGAGACAGCTGATTTTGGGGTCATGACAGTAATACAAATGCACGAGATCGTCTGTTAGAGCAGGTGATTTTGTAAACAAGCTCCTCTCTTTGTTTACATAATACCACGTCTAGAAACCAGAGTTTTCGTCGTTTTCTTCCTCCAGTATTAACGTTAATGATGGCTATACACGGCTGTAGTTTCTTGATGTCTATATGCCCAGGCGTATGGGCATCAAGGCATCATCTGCATAAGAGCCAAGTGATGTCTGGAATGATGACAGTAAAGCTATCTGCTTTAAGGTGGTCTATAAACAAGTCAGGTAGTGCTTTGCAAATTGGATTGCCCACTGCAATGCCAAATTTCTGTCTAAAAGTAACTTTATAGGAGAAGCAGTCGTACAGGAGAGAGCTCGTTAAGGTCTATTAAAGCCTTGGTAGGCATGGGTACATCGGGACTGTCTTTTACTCGCACCGTCTGAGTTTAATGGCTGGCGTAGCGGGTACCCTGGTGTAAAGTGACGAGACATCCAGGCTGGCTAATTTCCCGTGTCGTGCGTTTGCCTTCTCGGCTAAATAGGAGTGCCGTACTAACAGCTCCTGGTAAATTAAAATGTTTGGCTAACATCCTGAAGTGAGGGGCCTGAATGGGACACTTGGTTTAGGTTTTTTCAGCAACTCTCATATATGAGCAACTTGGGAATTAATAAGGATCAGATACAAGACTCCTTGGTCATGTTCGGTCCGTTTAAATACCTATCTTAGTTTTGAAAAACGAAGATGCCGAGGTGGTACACGAGTGTCATACTCTCAGCAGAGGGTCATTAAGACTGATCATCTGTTCACTCTCAGCAAGGGTCATTAAGACTGATCATCATCATCTGTTCACTCTAAGCAGGGGTCATTAAGACTGCATATCATGTGTTCTCCTCCCATCAAGAACGACTCGCTAAATCAGAGTTTAAACTCAGCTGATACACACACAGATCTATACCCTTTAATACACACAAACTGCCGCTCCTGGTACGTAATAATAAAGAGAAATACACTTCACACAACAAATACCTTAACTTCACCAGTTTGTTAATTGGTAGAAACAATAATTCGAGATAAAAATTGTTACATTTAGAACCATTAATCAATTAAAAATTCAGAACATGGCTTCCGGAGACGTAGTACATGTTTTACCAAACCACAATTCGTTTTACATTTCGAACACGAGCGATGGAAACAAGGAGAGAGAAATTTAGAAAAACCTTTGGTATATTTCTCCAGATTTACCGCATATTGCACTCGATGCAGGATTTTGTCATATTTAAAGAATAAGAATAAGAAGAATAATACCGTGACTGGAACAAGAGACAACGAACTCGAACATAGAATGAGACTTATTACGAAGCTTCGGTCCGTTTTGGACCATTAACTAGTTAATGATCTAAGTCGGACCGAAACGTCTTCATAAGTTTGTCTTTCAAACCATACCACGGGTGGAGTTTGAACCCGTGGTCAGTCTCAAAACTCCAGACCGTCGCGTTAGCGACGTGGTATGGTTTGTTAAAATAAGATAAGATTTCGTTCGGATTTTTAACCCCGGAGGGTTAGCCACCCAGGATAACCCAAGAAAGTCAGTTCGTCATTGAGGACTGTCTAACTTATTTCCATTGGGGTCCTTAATCTTGTCCCCCAGGATGCGACCCACACCAGTCGACTAACACCCAGGTACCTATTTGCTGCTAGGTGAACAGGACCACAGGTGTAAGGAAACGTGTCAAAATGTTTCCACCCGCCGGGAATCGAACCCGGGCCCTCCGTGTGTGAAGCGGGAGCTTTAGCCACCAGGCCACAGTCACTGCGATTTCGTGAGTCTTCTCTCCTATGTGCGTGTTGTGTCTTATGTTGAACTCTACATAGAGCTTTATCATGTTTCACGCTGTTTACAGCTTTAAGTCATGTATCGTTTGGTTTACAGATTTACCTAATGATGAAATGGGGAGGCAAACAACCAATTACTCTTATAATATGCGCATTAAATATTCTAGATATAAGACGTGGCGTACTACAGGGGATAGTCTTACCACAACTTCCAATCTTTACGCTCGCAAACCTAGAAAAACTGCAAATTTTTAACCTTGTAAATATGTTTCAGAAATTTTAAAATAAAATGTGTAAATTTTATTACGTAAATTTTATTTATGTTTTTGTTTTATGTCCACAACTAGCCAAAAATATTGAAATTTTGCCATTTTTTGTCAAAAATTCATCATGTAAGCCACAAAAGCAAAGTTTAAAAGGAATAATGGGCATTTTTCTATTATTTTGCAATAAAAGGAGTTGGAAAATAACACTTGCCAGGAACAAAAATTGTGTTACCTAGTGTAAAAGAAGCGGAGCTTAGTAAATAGAGCTTGTAGTTAACAAATAGGGCTTGTAGTTAACAAATAGGGCTTGTAGTTAACAAATAGGGCTTGTAGTTAACAAATAGGGCTTGTAGTTAACAAATAGGGCTTGTAGTTAACAAATAGGGCTTGTAGTTAACAAATGAACGTTAACGCTGCTAACTCCATACAATGTAGTGGATATGAAAACATGTTGGAGATAATAACCGTAGATATAATGAAAGCAAGTCAAGATAAATATGTTATTAAGAAACACAACTGATAGATAGGAAGGAAGGTTAGGTTAAGTAAGGTTTGTCAGGAAATAGGACAAGTATTTCCTGATGCGGGTCTTAGTCATATGATGACCCACAGCTGGAGCTTCTGGTCATCTGACCGAGGCCTTCCACTGGCTTACCTCTCCACCATTTTAAAAATATGGTTATGTTTATACGAAGGTGGAGTGTACTAGATTCGTTTTTCAGAGGTTAGAGCCCACAACATCGCGTTTTAACGAGTCGTTTTTGATGCATTCACTTCTTACACATTCTCCAGTTACTGGTCGTTTTGATTGCCACGTCTGAGGAAGGATAACAGCAGGCTGCTGCGATAGCCATAGTAAGAATGTAGAATTTGTGTGTAATGCCCATACGTAAATGTGCAAAATGGCGTCGAGTCGATCCTTCTCCAGCAAGGGGTCGAACCCTGCATCCTCCCTGACGACAAGGTCAGGTCACCATACACAGAATGAAGAAGTAACAGTTAACAGTGTGACGAATTGAGACGAATTGAATTTATTCAGCATTGCAATGCGATGATGCTTTACTTACCGTATTTTCCGGCATATAAGACGCACTTTTTTCCCCCCACAGAAAATCTTGGAAAGTCACCCTGCGTCTTATATGATCAAGGATAGGCTTTGTGTTACACTTTACCAGTTTATTAACATTAAGTTACAACTTCATGGAAACATCTTACGTCTCTTACGTCTCGTGCGATCTTGCGCCTTATATGCCGCAAAATATTGAAGAAAATATTGAGATACAGTTCTTTAATACTAACACTTAAATTTAACATGCATTTGCATGTTAAATTTAAGTGTTATAAAACTATAAGCAATGGCAGTCCGAAGAGAAAAGATTTTCTCTCTCGTTAAATGGCAAATTCTTCCAATAAATTATTACAAGACGTGACCGGAAGTGTTTACAACACAACTTTGTAAATAAATTGTACGAATACTTTTTTATAAATCGGTGACTTATATGTTTACTCTAAGACTCTTAAGAACCAAAGGTTTGCTGCCATTAAATTTGCAAAATCATTCTTTTTTTACCACAAGACGGGCAGCCATTAGCAGCGTCAAACTACAGAGGAGCCCCGGTGTTTGAACTTGGTTCCTATGTGGTGTTCTAACTGCGAAAAGTTCGATGTCCGAAACAGTATTTCCCAGGTTTTATCAGCCTCACACACTGGAGGATACTGAAGTGACTCTTCCAAAAGTCAGGTCATAGAGTTGTTAGGGAGTGGAACAACCTGCAGAGTCATGTAGTGGAGGGAGGAGCCAGACACAGCTTTAAGCAGACGTACGATAAAGCTCATGGAGCAGGAGGAGTGTGACCTAGCAGCAACCACCAGCGAAGAAGCGGGGCCAGGAGCAATGAATCGACCCCTGTAACCACAACTAGGTGATTACACACACACACACAACCCTCCCCCCCCACAAATTACGCCAGATAACAACACGAAAAAAAATAATTTGAAATTTCACAGTGGGGAGAAATGTTCACTCTGCCTCACCAACCCCGAAGTGAGGAACATATTTACACTACGTAAATTGCACGTTGCATGTGGCCTCTACGTTGCATGTGGCCTCTACGTTGCATGTGGCCTCTACGTTGCATGTGGCCTCTACGTTGCATGTGGCCTCTACGTAGCATGTGGCCTCTACGTTGCATGTGGCCTCTACGTTGCATGTGGCCTCTACGTTGCATGTGGCCTCTACGTTGCATGTGGCCTCTACGTAGCATGTGGCCTCTACGTTGCATGTGGCCTCTACGTTGCATGTGGCCTCTACGTTGCATGTGGCCTCTACGTTGCATGTGGCCTCTACGTTGCATGTGGCCTCTACGTTCATGCTGAAAGAGCTCCAGCAAGCACTGGTTGTAACCTTAACTTCCACCCTCGAGGCTTGCTTGCAAGTGAGCTTCCTGTCGTTAAGAATGGCTACAAAACAGTAAGATAGAACAAGACTACAAAACAGTAAGACAGAAAAAAAAAAACACGAAACAGCAAGATAGAAAAAAAGGCTGAAAGAAAAACGAAGTTTTTTTTCATGAGCAGTTGTAATCATTTGGTGTTTTTTCCCCCACCATTTTTCAACGGGGCAGTGAAGTGCAGTGTGTTTTTCTTGCCTGTGTTTTTGTACGAGTGTTTGTTCTTGCCGTGTTGTGTTTGTCTGGGGCGGTACTCAGCACCTAGCCCAGTCTATTAACTTCAAAACTGGCCAGCATATTGCCTCCTGGCATGAGAGATCTGAACACGAATTCATTTGAGATACCTTTATCAACGACGTTTCGGTCCTTGGGTTTTTGACCCCTTCGAGCTCGAGGGCCGAAACGTTTTCAGTGTACGTTTGTCAGTGGCTATCCTACTGCACTGTTTCCTGGCATGAGGGAAATTAGCACTAATACTTTAATTTAAAGTGCCTTTATCGACGACCTTTCGGTCCTTAGGTTTTTGACCCATTCGAAGAATCGAAACATTTTCAGTGAAGGTCTCCATTTGTCAGTGGTCGTCTTAATGCACTGTTTCTCGGCATAGCAGATTCTCTCATCCGTGTTCTCGTCAGCGGCCTAACAAGAGGTGTTTTCAATATCCTGAAGTGTCTTTGTTATGGTATGTGATAGGTAGCCAGGTGTGAGGTAGTTAGGTTATGCAGTATATATATGTGTGCCTTGGGAAAAGCGTTTATTCTAATGGTAATTTTTATTTTTTTCCCCTGTTTGCGTTTTGAAGATTTCTCTCTCTCTGTCTCTGTTTCTGTCTCTCTCTGTCTCTCTCCAATTATTTTATTACTCCATATATGGCTATATATGAATGGTATACAGTACCGACAAGATGAAGAATTAAACATGTGCAACATCTGGGAATCTTACTTTGTAGACGTTTCGCCATCCAGTGACTATCAGTACAATACAAGCACATAATGTCCTGGTATTGATAAAGCCACTGGATGGCGAAGCGTCTATGAATAAAGATACCCAGATGTTTCACACGTGTCTAATTCTACATCTATATTGGGCCGTGCGGACGTGCTGCGCAGTAGCTCCTGATTGAGTTGGCATTTGCGCAGTGTTGACGTGTACTTGGCTCTGTGAAGACCTGTTTGCGCGCTCTCTAGAATTGAAGCAAGATGCCCTCCATCGAGCAACTTTACCAACAGCTTAAGGAAGAATTGAGGTTGGCGAATTTGGAAATTAGGCGATTGACCGAGGAAAACAAGAAGATTCGTAGTCCTCCTGTTTTGAGTCCTCAGGTCAAGAAGGGAAACTGGTCAGTGGCTGGACAGCAGGGAAAGAAGTTGACGATTAAGAAGACGAATGGAAAGGTAGAAACGATGAAGAAGAAAGAGACTGCCGTGGAAACTGTTGTGGAAACATCCAATACATTCTCAGTGCTACCCGACGAATGTGAGTTGACTACTGGGAACGACACGACGAAAGACATTAAGGAAGGTAAGAATATTGTTGTTGTTGGGGATAGCCAAGTTAGGTATATGGATAGGGCGTTCTGCTTGAAGGACAGGAGTAGGAGACAGAGAGTTTGCTTTCCTGGGGCTGGGATGGAGGATATTGTTAGCCGTCTGGATGACATCATGAGAGGTAATGGGAGCAATCCTATTATCTGTCTCAGTGCTGGAGGCAACGATGTTGGCAGACGTAGGAGTGAGGACCTGATTAGCAGGTATAGGTCAGCAATAGAAATAATTAGAAGTAAGGGTGGGAACCCTCTCATATGTGGTATTTTGCCAAGGAGGGGAGTTGGAAGTGAATGGTTGTCCAGGGCAATTGGTGTCAATTGCTGGCTGGACAAATACTGTAAGGAAAATGCGGTAACATTCATTGACAACTGGGACCTCTTCTATGGCAGAAATGACATGTATGCTAGGGATGGGGTTCACTTATCTAGGTGTGGGGTGGGAGCACTGGCAACTGCAGTGGAGGGAGCAGTTAGGACTTTAAACTAGGAATAGTTAGTGGTATGGGTTTTGGCAGGAAAACAGTGAAGTCCCAGTGTAGTAATATTACGAGTTCTAGGGAAACTAGTAATAATAAGAACGAGATAGATATTGAAAAGCCAGGGACCTTGGGTGATAAGGACAGTAATAGGTTTAGTAGGAAAATAGAAATGAGCAGGAAGGGTAAAGAGAAAGGAGAGTCTTTCAATGTTTATTATGCTAATTGCCGTAGTGCTAGGAATAAGATGGACGAGTTGAGATTAGTTGCTAGTGTAGGTAACATTGATGTATTTGCCTTAACTGAGACGTGGTTTAATTCAAAAAGTCGGGACATGCCTGCGGAATGTCATATTCAGGGTTTTAAATTGTTCCAAGAAGATAGAAGTATTGGGAGGGGGGGTGGGGTGGCATTGTATGTCCGAGATCGCTTGAACTGTTGCATAAAAACGGGTATTAAGTCTGAAGTAACACATACAGAGTCTGTTTGGATAGAATTTTCAGAGGGGCATGAAAAACTGATTTTAGGAGTGATATACCGTCCCCCTAACTTAGATAGGGACCAAGGGAAACTACTATGGGAGGAAATTGTTAAGGCCACAAGGCACGATAATGTAGTAATTCTAGGAGACTTTAACTTTAGTCATGTTGATTGGAATTTCTTGACTGGGAATTTAGAATCGTACGACTTCTTAGAAGTATTTCAGGATTGTTTTTTGAAGCAGTTTGTGACAGAACCTACAAGGGGAAATAACCTGCTTGACTTAGTTATGGCAAACAATGAATCCCTTGTTAATAATTTAGAAATTTCAGAGGAACTGGGTGCTAGCGACCACAAGTCAATTACATTTAGCATTGAATGGAAGTACGATAGTAGCGATAACTCAGTAACAGTCCCAGATTTTCGCTTAGCAGATTACGATGGGCTTAGAGAACACTTATCATCTGTTGACTGGGGTAACGAAGAGAGCTATCAATATGACAGTTTTCTGAACACTATACATGCTGCTCAAAGAGCGTTTATCCCATATAAAGAAATTAGATCAAATAGAAATGACCCAAAATGGATGAATAATAGGCTCAAATATCTACTAGGGCATAAGAAAGGAATTTATAGGCGTATCAAAAGAGGTGAGGGTCATCTTATGAATCAGTATATTGACATTAAGAGGGACATTAAAAAGGGGATAAGAAAAGCTAAAAGGGACTATGAAATTAAAGTTGCTAGGGATTCTAAAACTAACCCAAAAAGTTTTTTCCAGGTCTATAGAACAAAAGTTAGAGATAAGATAGGTCCCCTTAAAAATAACTATGGGCACCTTACTGACAATGAGAATGAAATGTGCTTGATTTTAAATAATTATTTTCTCTCAGTTTTTACACAGGAAGACACTAACAATATTCCAGTAATTAATTTTTACAGTGGGCTAGAAGAAGATAAATTATGTAACATCACAGTCACTAGTGAGATGGTTGTGAGGCAGATAGACAGACTGAAGCAAAATAAGTCGCCGGGTCCTGATGAGGTTTTTTCAAGGGTTCTTAAGGAATGCAAAATGGAACTCTGTGAACCATTAACTAATATTTTTAATTTATCTCTTCAAACAGGTGTAGTGTCTGATATGTGGAAGATGGCTAATGTAACTCCTATTTTTAAAACAGGGGACAAGTCGTTACCGTCAAATTACCGCCCAATAAGCCTGACCTCAATTGTAGGCAAATTACTAGAGTCAATTATAGCTGAGATTATAAGAAGCCATCTCGATAAGCATAGCTTGATTAATGATACTCAGCATGGATTCACAAGAGGCCGGTCTTGTCTAACTAATTTATTAACTTTCTTCAGTAAAGCTTTTGAGGCTGTTGACCACAATAAAGAATTTGATATTATTTACTTAGATTTTAGTAAGGCTTTTGATAGAGTTCCGCACCATAGACTGTTAAAGAAAGTGGCAGCTCATGGCATTGGGGGAAAAGTGCTCTCGTGGATCGAGTCATGGCTCACTGACAGGAAGCAGAGAGTGTCCATAAATGGGGTTAAATCCGAGTGGGGATCTGTAACAAGTGGCGTTCCACAGGGATCAGTCTTGGGCCCGTTGTTATTTATAATATATATCAATGATCTTGATGAGGGAATTACTAGTGATATGAGCAAATTCGCCGATGACACAAAGATAGGTAGGATAATTGATTCAAACGTAGATGTTAGGGAACTTCAGGAGGATTTAAACAAACTCTATTCTTGGTCAGAAAAGTGGCAGATGCAGTTCAATGTAGATAAATGCAAGGTTCTGAAGCTTGGGAGTGCCCATAACCCTAGTACTTATAAATTAAATGATGTAGAACTTAGCCATACAGATTACGAAAAGGACTTGGGGGTTATGGTGAGCAGCAACCTTAAACCAAGACAGCAATGCCTAAGCGTACGTAATAAGGCAAATAGATTACTGGGATTTATATCAAGAAGTGTAAGCAACAGAAGTCCAGAGGTCATACTGCAGCTTTATACATCATTAGTAAGGCCTCACCTTGATTATGCAGCTCAGTTCTGGTCTCCGTATTACAAAATGGACATAAATTCGTTAGAAAACATTCAGCGTAGGATGACTAAATTAATACATAGCATCAGAAATCTTCCTTATGAAGAAAGATTGAAGACTCTTAAGTTACATTCACTTGTTAGACGAAGAATGAGGGGAGACCTGATCGAAGTGTATAAATGGAAGATAGGTATTAATAAAGGGGATATTAATAAGGTCTTGAGGATGTCTCTCCAAGAGAGAACCCGCAGTAATGGATTTAAATTAGATAAGTTTAGATTTAGAAAGGACATCGGAAAGTATTGGTTTGGAAATAGGGTAGTTGATGAGTGGAACAGTCTACCTAGTTGGGTTATTGAGGCTGGGACTTTGGGTAGTTTCAAATCTAGGTTGGATAAGTACATGAGTGGGATGGGTTGGATTTGAGTGGGACTTTCACATCAGAGCTTATTTCTTGGGTGGCATTGAAAATTGGGTAGGGCAAATGTTTTGTTAGTGGGATGAATTGTAAAGGACCTCCCTAGTATGGGCCAGCAGGCCTCCTGCAGTGTTCCTCCTTTCTTATGTTCTTATGTTTTTCAATTTGCATGACTCTGCACTTGTTTAGATTTAACTCCAGTAGCCGCTAGCCTGACCACTGATGTGGCCTCTTTCAACATTTCCCCTCGTGTTTTGATTCCATCTTGTTAGATACATACAAGGATTACATGGGATTTCCTCTGGCAATTAATTTACGCATGTTAAGAAATGCAAAAGGTTTTAGAACCAAACCTTGAAGGATCCCCACTGTTTACTTTCCTCTCTCCCCCTTAAGGTCACTCTCAGTCTTCTGTTTGTTGGGTATTCTATGATTGCAAACACTTGACCTTGTACACTTACCACTGTTGTGACTCGTCACAGTTGTGACTCGCCAAGTATATATAGTATTGTGTCATTGATGTCAGCTAGGTATGTGTACCTTGTACATGTACTTGAAGAAATAAAGATTGTTATTATTAACTGTTGCACATGGGTCTTACTCATCGACTCAACAATGGTTCATTATGGACCGAAAACGTCGTCATAAAGTTCTATGTGAGAATTTTTTGGTGATTTTTTTCAGCCACGGTTCTGACTTCTTACTTTTCCTCAACAGGGAAAAAATTGCCGGTGAAAGGGTAGATGGAATATTTTTTGCTGTCAGTATTTTTGCTTTCTTTTCCTAATGACAGGACGAAAACACTCAGGTGAAAGCAGGTCTTCTTCGACCCTCGTATATGTGAGCCAGTCACACCTCCAAACGTTCATATGACCCTTCGGCGTAGACTGGGATAAACCATACCCCCGGCCGGGATTGAACCCGCGGTCATAGAGGTCATTGAGACTATGACCGCGGGTTCAATCCCGGCCGGGGGTATGGTTTATTTGCAATCGTGTCATTACGATTTCTTAAGTCATGTAGACTGGGATATTTTAAGGCTGGTGAAGGTCAAGGAAGTGGAGGTGACCTTTTTACCTTTGATCAAATCTGATTATTTCTCATTTCCCGGACGCGGAATGACCCATACGGATGTAGTGCTTCCTCGTGAAACAAAAGAGGCACACGCCATCACACATCCATATGCCTGACTATTCCTTCAGTCTGCCCTGGAAAATTTAACTTCCCGAAGACCTCTTTCAGAGTTAAATATCCAGAAAAAAATCCACTTCTGTCAGCAAGATGATGTTATTAGATGCTTCATCTTCCCCTTCATCTTCCTTGAGCACCTCTTGTGAGCTCTCCTGAGCTCTCTCGCGTCTCAGGTTCGGATGATATATCTGTTAAATTTGAGCCTCCGTAATTCCTTCATTGACTTTTGCTCGTCTCGGATATGAACGGGATGACAGCGTCTCTCTCTGTTGCTACCTCATTACGTCAAGCTGGTTAATGGGATTTAATGCTTATCGAGTACACGAGGGTCATTAAGGCTGCACGTAACCTGTTCACCACCAGCCAAGAATACTTTAATTCCTCAGAGATATGCCAGCCAGACTTCCACGTTCATGGCTAATATAACTGCTGTCATGGCTAATATAACTGCTGTCATGGCTAATATAACTGCTGTCATGGCTAATATAACTGCTGTCATGGCTAATATAACTGCTGTCATGGCTAATATAACTGCTGTCATGGCTAATATAACTGCTGTCATGGTTAACTGCTGTCATGGCTAATATAACTGCTGTCATGGCTAATATAACTGCTGTCATGGTTAACTGCTGTCATGGCTAATATAACTGCTGTCATGGCTAATATAACTGCTGTCATGGTTAACTGCTGTCATGGCTAATATAACTGCTGTCATGGCTAATATAACTGCTGTCATGGTTAACTGCTGTCATGGCTAATATAACTGCTGTCATGGCTAATATAACTGCTGTCATGGCTAATATAACTGCTGTCATGGCTAATATAACTGCTGTCATGGTTAACTGCTGTCATGGCTAATATAACTGCTGTCATGGCTAATATAACTGCTGTCATGGCTAATATAACTGCTGTTATGGCTAATATAACTGCTGTCATGGCTAATATAACTGCTGTCATGGCTAATATAACTGCTGTCATGGCTAATATAACTGCTGTCATGGCTAATATAACTGCTGTCATGGCTAACTATGTCATGGCTGTATAACTGCTGTCATGGCTAATATAACTGCTGTCATGGCTAATATAACTGCTGTCATGGCTAATATAACTGCTGTCATGGCTAATATAACTGCTGACATGGCTAATATAACTGCTGTATAACTGCTGTCATGGCTAATATAACTGCTGTCATGGCTAATATAACTGCTGTCATGGCTAATATAACTGCTGTCATGGCTAATATAACTGCTGTCATGGCTAATATAACTGCTGTCATGGCTAATATAACTGCTGTCATGGCTAATATAACTGCTGTCATGGCTAATATAACTGCTGTCATGGCTAATATAACTGCTGTCATGGCTAATATAACTGCTGTCATGGCTCATGTAACTGCTGTCATGGCTAATATAACTGATGTCATGGCTAATATAACTGCTGCCATGGCTAATATAACTGCTGTCATGGCTAATATAACTGCTGCCATGGCTAATATAACTGCTGTCATGGATAATATAACTGCTGTCATGGCTAATATAACTGCTGCCATGGCTAATATAACTGCTGTCATGGCTAACATAACTGCTGTCATAGGCTAATATAACTGCTGTTATGGCTAATATAACTCACTGTCATGGCTAATATAACTGCTGTCATGGCTATAACTGCTGTCATAGCTAATATAACTGCTGTCATGGCTAATGTAACTGCTGTCATGGCTAATGTAACTGCTGTCATGGCTAATATAACTGCTGTCATGGCTAATATAACTGCTGTCATGGCTAATATAACTGCTGTCATGGCTAATATAACTGCTGTCATGGCTAATATAACTGCTGTCATGGCTAATATAACTGCTGTCATGGCTAATATAACTGCTGTCATGGCTAATATAACTGCTGTCATGGCTAATATAACTGCTGTCATGGCTAATATAACTGCTGTCATGGCTAATATAAGACATACACAATAGTTTTAAGAAGTGCTATAAGATATGACACAATACCAGCTCTAAGAAGTGCTATAAGCTCCAACACATTACCAGCTCTAAGGCGTGCTATAAGATACGGTACGCCAAACATACGGTAGCTCTGCAAGAGTACACGAGAGTACACGGGAACGACGGATGGCAGAGGACATGAAAGTTCACACCAAAACTTTCTGCTAAAAAGAACTATCTGCTTTTTCTAGGTTAAGAAGTATCTTACGAACATAGGAAAGTACAACAACAGAGAACATTGGAATTCCATAGTGAGGCTGTCTGCTGAGACCTATTTTGTATTCATATTGAATTATCGTGAATTATTTGGAACTAGAAAATCACAAGGCGCGCGCGCACGAGAGAGAGAGAGAGAGAAAGAGAGAGAGAGAGAGAGAGAGAGAGAGAGAGAGAGAGAGAGAGAGAGAGAGAGAGAGAGAGAGAGAGAGAGAGAGAGAGATAGAGAGAGAGACGGAGAGAGGAGAGAGAGGAGGAGAGAGAGAGAGAGAGAGAGAGAGAGAGAGCAAGAGAGAGAGAGAGAGCAAGAGAGAGAGAGAGAGAGAGAGAGAGAGAGAGAGAGAGAGAGAGAGAGAGAGAGAGAGAGCAAGAGAGAGAGCAAGAGAGAGAGAGAGAGAGAGAGAGAGAGAGAGAGAGAGAGAGAGAGAGAGAGAGAGAGAGAGAGAGCAAGAGAGCTATAGAACAAGAGAAGGAGGAGGGAGCTAGAGTGTTAGAGACGCGAGAGCTAGAAATCAAGAGTTAGAGAGCAAGAGAACGAGAAAGCTAGAGAACGAGAAAGCTAGAGAACGAGAAAGCTAGAGAACGAGAAAGCTAGAGAACGAAAGAGCTAGAGATCGAATGAGTTAGAGAACGAGAGCTAGAAAATGAGAAAGCTAGAGAACGAGAGATCTAGAGAGCCAGAGAGCTAATGAGAGCCAAAGAGCAAGAAAGAGCTAGACACATACCAAGTAGCATCTTTCACTTGGCCGAGACAGTGATGAGACAAGTGATCACAGTTTCCAACTTGCCGTGATTCCAGTCTCACTTCCCAAGGCTACCACTCTTGCCGGCAATTAAATAATCAATCCAGCATCCGTGTTGACATCCTTCACCTGTGTTCGCTGCCTGATGCTCAGGTGTCTCCCCAGGCGGTTGGCTGGCAAGGAAAACTATGTATGTAGTCCAGGACATAATGCGCCCGCGGGATACAGGCTGCGAATTTATTTTTATTCCCTATATTTTTAGGGATAAAAGTATCCTTGACTGGTGGTGAAATGGCTACTGGAAACCTCAGTGATGTTTTCTGTTCAGTGGAACTGTTGTAGTCTGTGGAGAAGTGGTAGTTAGAGGTGCTCTGTGGTAGTCAGTGGAGCAGTGGTAGTTAGAGGTGCTCTGTGGTAGTCAGTGATTGTCAATAAGAATATACATGTCGTGCCTAATAGGTAAAACTTGCTATTTTGCCTTAAACAGCAACGCTCTTCTTGACGAATAAGGCAAGCGATAATTTGTGTATGTAATAATTTCGCAAAAGTTTTTCTGAACCTAACGAAAAACATATATTTCAGTGTGTTTATTAAATTATTGTAAAATCTAAAATATATTTAGCTGGATTAGGCTAAATTAAATTATGCTTGTTATGATAAGGTTAGGTAAGTTTTCTAAGGTTCTTATGGTAAAAAAATTTATTTATTTTTACATTAACAAATGAAAAAAATATATCTTTAAACGTACAAGAGAATTTTTTTTAGAAAGGACTTAATTTCAAACGAATTCTTGCAAATTGACTAATTTTACCTATTCGGCACGACATATATATTAGCGTTAAAGCCACAGAAAAAGAGATAGCTCTAATTCCTTGGACCACGAGCCCCTTATCTCTCCAGTTTTAGGGAAGTTTTGGGAAAAGGTTGGGCAAATAGGTGGGTGGGAATGTTTGGTTTTGAGAAGGACTTGTCCTGTATGGACCAGTAGGCCTCCTGCAGTGTTCCTCCATTTTTGTTCTTATAAATATGAAAATGCCACGTTTGCGTCTAACATCAGCAGTAAACTGAAAACGTTCAGAAAACCGGCTAGAATTTGCTTAAGCTTCGTGTAAAACAGATAGCTTAGAGCTTTGCTGTAATCCTCAGAGTGCTGCGTAACTACATCAGTTAGTCCCAAGCCTCGTCATCAAGGAGAGCCTCTCACCATAACTGATACACGAACAGGTGAGCTGGTACTGAATCTGGGGGATGCAACTTTAATCATCTCACTCTGATCGACCCCATCTGTTGCCCTCTGTCACGATTAACTCGCGTTAGTAACTTGGTGCACTGTATACACAGTTGTCAACACACACTGCCTTCAATGTATTAACCTGTAAAAGCAAGAAATATTGTGGGAATAACAGTCATTGTACCACGGGGATTGATGTTATTCTGGATGTCAGTAAATTTTAACTGACACCAATTCATCCCCATCTACCAGTATATAAAGGTTATGAGAAAAAAGGGAACGAAATAGTAAGACTTTTCTTGGTCTTATTTCAAATACATAGAACTAAAAAGGAATACCGAAGAACTGGGGGTTCTTTAAAGGCATTACAGTGGAATACAGAACTTAAGTAAAGACAGCGAGGATGGAGATGTGTTGCGAATCAGAGAATACAGTACTGAAGACAGGATGTATTAACGAGAAGATTATTGAAACAGACCACGGAATGGGTGGGTTTTGAACCAATGGCAAGTGACTAAAATTCACTGGTCTGTTAATTTTAGGATTGTAAGAATCTTGAGACAGTGATGACGCAAAAGATTCAGTGGTGTGAAAACCCGAAGTGAGTGAGGAATATACGCGAGGGATCTGTCACAGAGCAACTGATGTTCCACTGCCACAGTAGTATCCTGGCACCACCACTGCCACAGTAGTATCCTGGCGCCACCACTGCCACAGTAGTATCCTGGCACCACCACTGCCACAGTAGTATCCTGGAACCACCAATGCAACAGTAGTATCCTGGCACCACCACTGCCACAGTAGTATCCTGGCACCACCAATACCACAGTAGTATCCTGGCACCACCACTGCCACAGTAGTATCCTGGCACCACCACTGCCACAGTAATATACTGGCACCACCACTGCCACAGTAGTATCCTGGCACCACCACTGCCACAGTAGTATCCTGGCACCACCACTGCCACAGTAGTATCCTGGCACCACCACTGCCATAGTATCCTGGCACCACCACTGCCACAATAGTATCCTGGCACCACCATTGTCACAGTAGCATCCTGGCACCGACAGATGAATCACCATTATCACCCTCGTACCTCCAGATAAAACCACATCACCCTCGTACCTCCAGATAAAACCACATCACCCTCGTACCTCCAGATAAAACCACATCACCCTCGTACCTCCAGATAAAACCACATCACCCGAGTACCTCCAGATAAAACCACATCACCCTCGTACCTCCAGATAAAACCACATCACCCTCGTACCTCCAGATAAAACCACATCACCCTCGTACCTCCAGATAAAACCACATCACCCTCGTACCTCCAGATAAAACCACATCACCCTCGTACCTCCAGATAAAACCACATCACCCTCGTACCTCCAGATAAAACCACATCACCCTCGTACCTCCAGATAAAACCACATCACCCGAGTACCTCCAGATAAAACCACATCACCCGAGTACCTCCAGATAAAACCACATCACCCGAGTACCTCCAGATAAAACCACATCACCCGAGTACCTCCAGATAAAACCACATCACCCGAGTACCTCCAGATAAAACCACATCACCCGAGTACCTCCAGATAAAACCACATCACCCGAGTACCTCCAGATAAAACCACATCACCCGAGTACCTCCAGATAAAACCACATCACCCGAGTACCTCCAGACTAAACCACATCACCCGAGTACCTCCAGACAAAACCACATCACCCGAGTACCTCCAGACAAAACCACATCACCCGAGTACCTCCAGACAAAACCACATCACCCGAGTACCTCCAGACAAAACCACATCACCCGAGTACCTCCAGACAAAACCACATCACCCGAGTACCTCCAGATAAAACCACATCACCCGAGTACCTCCAGATAAAACCACATCACCCGAGTACCTCCAGATAAAACCACATCACCCGAGTACCTCCAGATAAAACCACATCACCCGAGTACCTCCAGATAAAACCACATCACCCGAGTACCTCCAGATAAAACCACATCACCCGAGTACCTCCAGATAAAACCACATCACCCGAGTACCTCCAGATAAAACCACATCACCCGAGTACCTCCAGATAAAACCACATCACCCGAGTACCTCCAGATAAAACCACATCACCCGAGTACCTCCAGATAAAACCACATCACCCGAGTACCTCCAGATAAAACCACATCATCCTCGAACCTCCAGATAAAACCACATCACCCGAGTACCTCCAGATAAAACCACATCACCCGAGTACCTCCAGATAAAACCACATCATCCTCGTACCTCCAGATAAAACCACATCACCCGAGTACCTCCAGATAAAACCACATCACCCGAGTACCTAAAGATAAAACCACATCACCCGAGTACCTTCAGATAAAACCACATCACCCTCGTACCTCCAGATAAAACCACATCATCCTCGTACCTCCAGATAAAACCACATCACCCGAGTACCTAAAGATAAAACCACATCACCCGAGTACCTCCAGATAAAACCACATCACCCGAGTACCTCCAGATAAAACCACATCATCCTCGAACCTCCAGATAAAACCACATCAGCCTCGTACCTCCAGATAAAACCACATCAGCCTCGTACCTCCAGATAAAACCACATCACCCGAGTACCTCCAGATAAAACCACATCACCCGAGTACCTCCAGATAAAACCACATCACCCGAGTACCTCCAGATAAAACCACACCACCCGAGTACCTCCAGATAAAACCACATCACCCGAGTACCTCCAGATAAAACCACATCACCCGAGTACCTCCAGATAAAACCACATCACCCGAGTACCTCCAGATAAAACCACACCACCCGAGTACCTCCAGATAAAACCACACCACCCGAGTACCTCCAGATAAAACCACACCACCCTCGTACCTCCAGATAAAACCACACCACCCTCGTACCTCCAGATAAAACCACATCACCCGAGTACCTCCAGATAAAACCACATCACCCGAGTACCTCCAGATAAAACCACATCACCCTCGTACCTCCAGATAAAACCACATCACCCTCGTACCTCCAGATAAAACCACATCACCCTCGTACCTCCAGATAAAACCACATCAACCGAGTACCTCCAGATAAAACCACATCACCCGAGTACCTCCAGATAAAACCACATCACCCGAGTACCTCCAGATAAAACCACATCACCCTCGTACCTCCAGATAAAACCACATCACCCTCGTACCTCCAGATAAAACCACATCACCCTCGTACCTCCAGATAAAACCACATCAACCGAGTACCTCCAGATAAAACCACATCACCCTCGTACCTCCAGATAAAACCACATCACCCGAGTACCTCCAGATAAAACCACATCACCCGAGTACCTCCAGATAAAACCACACCACCCGAGTACCTCCAGATAAAACCACACCACCCGAGTACCTCCAGATAAAACCACATCACCCTCGTACCTCCAGATAAAACCACATCACCCTCGTACCTCCAGATAAAACCACATCACCCTCGTACCTCCAGATAAAACCACATCAACCGAGTACCTCCAGATAAAACCACATCACCCTCGTACCTCCAGATAAAACCACATCACCCGAGTACCTCCAGATAAAACCACATCACCCGAGTACCTCCAGATAAAACCACACCACCCGAGTACCTCCAGATAAAACCACACCACCCGAGTACCTCCAGATAAAACCACACCACCCTCGTACCTCCAGATAAAACCACACCACCCTCGTACCTCCAGATAAAACCACATCACCCGAGTACCTCCAGATAAAACCACATCACCCGAGTACCTCCAGATAAAACCACATCACCCTCGTACCTCCAGATAAAACCACATCACCCTCGTACCTCCAGATAAAACCACATCACCCTCGTACCTCCAGATAAAACCACATCAACCGAGTACCTCCAGATAAAACCACATCACCCGAGTACCTCCAGATAAAACCACATCACCCGAGTACCTCCAGATAAAACCACATCACCCTCGTACCTCCAGATAAAACCACATCACCCTCGTACCTCCAGATAAAACCACATCACCCTCGTACCTCCAGATAAAACCACATCAACCGAGTACCTCCAGATAAAACCACATCACCCTCGTACCTCCAGATAAAACCACATCACCCGAGTACCTCCAGATAAAACCACATCACCCTCGTACCTCCAGATAAAACCACATCACCCGAGTACCTCCAGATAAAACACCAGCATCAAGTCTCCACCATAGCTTCAGAAATGTGTTGTATCCGCGAGCAGTTCCACAGGGAACTGGTCCCGGATACAACGTTACCTCAAGTTCGGCACACCATTTTCCCCAGTGCTCTTCCTGACAACACCTCCGTCTGCTGGCCGGGACTAAGAGAGACAGCAGGGATTTAATGGTAGGATTTACCGTCTCACCTCAGCTTAGGTTCTCCTCTATCTGGTAAACAACATTTATTATTTTGCCAAAAGTCCACCTTAACCTACTTTTGATATTTTTAAAGCAGTCTGGCAATGTCATTTTACATATACACATGCAATATATATATATATATATATATATATATATATATATATATATATATATATATATATATATATATATATATATATATATATATATATTTGCTAGACGTGAGGGGGTCAACGATATCATAAAGAGAAGCCTCGCCACAGCCCGTTGCCCAGCTGAACGGGAACACCAAGTACAGAGGTCTGACGTAAGTCGAAAGCGTCCTGATGGAGTCAGTATGCTACCCTGGAAGGATGGTAAACAGATTGCCTGAGACTACACCTGTGCCGCCACTTTGGCGGACACCTACTTGCCATACTCGGAAACTGAAGGAGTTGGCGCCGTCAGCTACAGGGAGACCCAGAAGATCTGCAAATATGAAAAAGACCTGCCCCCTAGCTAAAACTTCATCCCAGTAGGGTCGGAGACCCTTGGAGCATGGGACAAGTGTGCTCTAAAGTTCCTCAAAGAGCTGGGTGAAAAGCTCGTCACAGAAAGTAAGGCTCACAGAGTGGCCAGCTTCCTCTTCCAGAGGGTAAATGCCTGCAGCATTCTGGGCACGCGGCCCACCGCCGGGGAAGTGGATGGAGTATTCAACATGCAGGCTCTGAGATGTTTTTTGTGTTGTTCTATTCCCCATGTATTTTTGTCAATGTATTTTCTCTCTCTCACACACACACACCTCGACCTCCAAGATATTCGCATGTGTTGTATACCTCGCCTTGCCTCCCATATCCTCGTCGACCACTGGTGTATCTGCGGCAATGCATCGAAAGACCGATTCGGGCACCATAGTCTTTTTTTTTTACCGTAGATCTCAGAATGATATCAAGGTATCGAGAGGTAAACACATCAAGAGGAGCCGTGCAACAGCCGCCTGTCCAACCATGAGGGAGCCACCCCAACTATGCAGATCCGATGGCAGCCGAGAACGTGCGAATGGAATATGTTGCAAAGAGACGGCAAACAGGTAGTGTGGGACTTCACATGTGCATCCACACTGGCTGATACTTATCTCCTATACACCAGGGAGGAAGGGGGGACAGATGCCAGGTTCAGGAGTCCTAAAAGTCTAAACAATGCGTTGAACTTACCCAACATTGTGTGTTTATTCCGATGAGTTCATAGACCCTCGGTTGATGGGGAGAACATCCAGGCTTCTTGAAGAGCTAGGCAAAAGATTCGTCAGGGAAATTAAGGATCCTAGAACAGCTAGTTGTATGTTGCAGTGTCTCGGTGTTATAGTTCCGAGGGAAGAGGAGGAGGAAGAATATTCTGTTTACGATCACAGAAACAAATTCCTAAAGGAAAGATACTCTACCCGTTCACTGTGGAAGCCAGAATAAAACCGCACGCCGGAGATAAATGGCCGAGACAACTTACTGTTTACCTAAGTTGCAGAGCAATAACATGCCAAGTGGATAAGTGAAGTTCAACTTCCACCTTCGGAAGATAGCAAGTCTT
The DNA here is from genome assembly GCF_038502225.1 of Cherax quadricarinatus. Taxonomy (NCBI): domain Eukaryota; kingdom Metazoa; phylum Arthropoda; class Malacostraca; order Decapoda; family Parastacidae; genus Cherax; species Cherax quadricarinatus. The sequence continues at coordinate 15,319,909 of NC_091374.1, forward strand.
GGCCATGTCTCCTGGGAAAGTTGCAGAAAATAAACTAGCGTCTCCTTGTTCAGCCTCCCATTGTTTACCCTCCTAGGTGAACCTCCTCACTTCTGTTGGAAATACTGCCACCAGTATTCAGAGTAGGACTCTAGAACACCATCTCTTTGCAAGATGAATAAGATATATCCAATACTTGGACATCTTTGTTTTGTGTGTATAATTTTGCCAGGCTGAGGGACTGATCACCTCAATCTCTGTCTTCGTATATTAGTAATGTACTGCCTCCGCCACAGAGCTGTGAACGGAATATCACATATACACCGACACTCCTTCGGTAGTCACTGCCGGGTCACCACATGAAGGCCAGGGCCAGGACCCGTCCTAGCCAACCTACATGAACAGACTATACCACGGGTGGGGTTTAAACCCGCGATCAGAGTCACAAAACTCCAGACCGTGGTATGGTTTGTTTGCAATCGTGTCATTACGATTTCGTGAGTTTTGTCTATGTGCGTGTTGTGTGTTATATTGAACTCTACATAGAGCTTTGTCATGTTTCACGCTGTTTACAGCTTGTATTAAAGTGAAAAATCCACAGGTTAGCGAAACATCAAATAAATATACCTAGGTGTTGCACGTATGTGTAACACACCACCATCTCTTGAAACAGTCTCTGAGAACCCTTCCATGATGCTCCACATAATACGGAATTACAGGAAGGGTAGTTGCGTCCTCGCGAGAAACGGGAAAAATGGTCTTGACGTTGGTCTCGCATATCCTGCGCAGTGAAGCTTTTGCTCCTCTGACCGAAGCCTTCCGCTAGCTTATCGGTCCACCCTAGCAAAAGCCAAATCATAAATACTTCAAATTAAGAGCGACATATGTCAGACACTACGCCTTCAGGAGGAAATTCATGGAAAAGCGTCCGGCGTTGTGGATTTCAGTGGCGAAAAATTCCTGTATTGATGATGAATCAGACACATGTGTAACACTTGGGTATCTTCATTGGTGAAACGTTTCGCCACACATTGGCTTCCTCAGTCCAATATAGAGAAGAATGTTGAAATTATAAAATACCGACAAGTTTAAGATTAAAACGTGTGTAACATTTGGGTATATTAGTTATTGAAACGTTTCGAAGACGCCTACTGTTTAGGCGAAACGTTTCAACAGTAAAGATTCCCAACTGTTGCACATGTATAAATGTTGGTAGAATTACCGACAATATGTAAAGGGACACAGGTGCAACTAGTGTGACATTTTATTGCGGCAACGTTTCGCTCTCCATGAGCTTGACAAAGCTCCTGGAGAGCGAAACGTTGCCACAATG